>NW_022979496.1:0-24462 GCF_902652985.1 Pecten maximus
TTTGCTAACAGGGAAATAAAGACAAATTAGTCTCGTATAAAAGGTGCTTATATAATGTGCCACAAGATTAACAGTGATGGTTTTTTTCGGATATCTCCTCTTACAGGTTTCACTGTTTACTTAAAAACATGACAAGCATTGTAGTTGACACTTTTTGCATATCCAATTTTGTTTTAACTATTTGAATCCTGTCCGGAGATCTCCCAACAGTTTCCTACCGATTTCTTGGAAACCTGGTAGTCTTTACGTGAGAGGCATTTTAATTGCGCTATGCGCAAAAGATACGACCGTTTGTTTTTCTCGAGTGTATTTACTCATAGTTTATTATCGTCTTTTTTAAACCTGGTAGGTTTTATAATCGTGTTACGTTTAATGCGTTTTCTGACTACTGGTATTCCTAAAGCAGAAAATCAAACAGCGATTGTGAAGTGAAAGATTTTGGTCCATGAATCCATATCACTCATAGAGTTATGCAAACCTTATTCCAATATAAACATAATCCCAGTTTAATTAAGTTAGATATCTTTACCACATTACTAAATAACTACCTTTAAAGTCTGCCTTTAAAGAGAGAAAACTCGATGATTCAATTTCTTATGCTTTTTCTATTCAGCATTCGTTCAACGTTACTTTCTTTGATCTGCAGTATTTATTATGTTCAAGTTTTACACGAATCCAATCTAGAGTGCAATTGCTTGTTTGTTCATTAGACATTTTTTGAAACATTTTCCAGTTTCAGGGACATACATTAGTCACCAAAGATATATATATATATTTAGGTACAATAGAGAGTGAAAAAGTCTGCAAGTATTCTTTCATTCCAACAGAGGATAGCGTTTAGATCAACAGGTAAGATGTCCTTCGTCCTAACCATCTGTAGTCCCGTGGGGCCACGGATAGTGTCATTACTCGCAGATGGATCCGAGTACCAACGGGAGGAAAAGTCCCAGCCGGATTCGCATGCAGAGACAAGATTCGAGTATAGCTCCAGACGGTCCTCTTTGAAATGAAAATACAAAGATAAATTAGTCTGTCAAAAACAATAGGGAGTACCGACTAAAAAACAAAACAGAAGTTCTAATTAAAAAAAAAGAAGAATAAGACTAAGTTTGTAAACTTCATCGACGACTTCCGCCTTACAAATTCAGGTCAAATAAACGACATCAATCATACAGATTCAGGTCAAATAGACGACATCAATCATACAAATTCAGGTCAAATAAACGATATCCGCCATACAAATTCAGGTCAAATAGACGATATCCGCCATACAAATTCAGGTCAAATAGGCGACATAAGCGACATCCGCCACAAAAAATTTGGTCAAATAGACGACATCTGCCATACCAATTCAGATCAAATAGACGACTTCCGCGATACAAATTCAGATCAAATAGACGACTTCCGCGATACAAATTCAGGTCAAATAGACGATATCCACGATGCAAACTTAGGTCAAATAGACATCCGCCATTCAAATTTAGGTCAAATAGATGACATCCGCCATTCAAATTTTGGTAAAATCGATGACATCCATAGTAGAAATTCAGGTCAAATAAACGATATCAGCTATACAAATTTAGGTCAAATAGACGACATCCGCCATTCAGATTTAGGTCACATACGGGTCGCGAGAACTGAGGTGACATACCAAAAGCATCACTTTTGACTGTCTTAAATTTTTTATTTGTTTTGTAATTAAGAAATGAATATTTTCATAGCTTTAGAAGGGAGCGACATGAATTGAAATACTGAAATATCATTACAACAATTTGCTAGAATAGATATATCAAAAACGTAAAACCAAACAAATTAAATGAAAACGACACAAGAAGAAAAAAAAATGAAACGAAATAGATATAGAGAAAATGCGTTAGTTTTTATCAATTAGATGATTTGTGATGTTTCACAGGTAAAAACTGTCATAAAAAGTGTTTCAATTTGAGCAAATACAAGTGAAATGCCATGCTCAAAGCACGTTTCCTTATCTAAGAAATAGTAAGATTGATAAAAGAAGAACTCGATACATATTGTCAAAAGTCCTGAAATAAGTAGGTACAATACAAACATTACGAACGGCCTTGCTATTCAACCTTGACGAATACGCAATACTAGATGGAGAATGTTCTAATAACAATGACACTCACCAACACGTTTGTCTGCTATGAGTCAAACATGAAACAAAAGATGTCATCAAGAGTTTGAAGGAACATAACTGCATATATCGTTGTTTAAAAGACCGGGGGGGGGGGGGGGGGGGGGGGGGATAAATATGTGCACAGTAAGACTGACTTCAAATTGGATCCTTAGATATCGGGCTCTAAATTCATTACAGATATCACAAGTACAGTAGTTTGGCTTTTTTTGTTTGTTTTTTTTTTGTTTTTTTTTTATCTATTTATTTTCTTACACTGATATGTCTTACTTAGCAGGATAACTGTTCTATAATTAAGTTAAATATATTCATAAATAGCATCCAAGTTCGAACGGTAATTAAGAAGTAAATGTTATGTTTAGAGGGTTTTCCTACATTTAACACTTGTGCAAATTTCATGTACCCTGTCTAAATTGAAGCATCACTTTGATGATACCAGAAATACTCATAATTCAACATAAATTCAAGACTTATTACAGATTTATGAAAATATCCTGTATCCTGTCCAGAATGAATTGAAAAAACAAAAACAAAAACAAAAATGTCCGGTTAGTGTGTTTATTTAGTAGTCACATAGTAATGCAAATATTTAATCGGTTTTCCTTTCAAACTAGTAGCAAAGGGAGTTGATTAAGAAAATGAAAGTTCACGTTAATCTATAGTTTTCTTAGTTTAAGTTGCATTTAAAATGTAAATGAAAAAAGATTCTGTGCATGTAACTAAGCGGAAACGTACTATTATTCCATCCAGATTGCCGTATCTGCAAAGGCGTCAACAGTACAAAATAAGCCATTAGATAGAGCTTTTGGCGTAATAAATACTCACATATACCATAATAAACTACAGAAATGCAATCAAAACTCCAGCTTAGCAAATACATGCACCCAATTTACTCTATGAATAGTGGCATGCCATCCACAATTTCAAAATGTCATGCATGATTATGATATCACGATTACTGTTTCCACACTAGAAATAAAGATACGTAACAATGATTATAAAAGAAAATGTCAACCACCCCCTTTTTAATCGAAAATGAAACTGTTTTCCTCCGGTACTTATTTCACAATATCCTTTTGTCTGTACGTCCAGTCTATTACAGCTGACTACAAAGTTTTGCGTAAATGAATTGAAAAAAGTGGTTGAACCCAAACGTTCAAAAAAAAATAACGCTTCCTTTCTATTCAAATTGCTGATATACATGCATAGGCAATTGTAAAATACACCACAGTCGCAATTGTAATACAAGTTGAAATTGTGCAGAGATTGAGTTTTACGATATCCAATACTTGTAAAACTCATGGTTATCTAAAAAAAGACACAGATATGCAGAAAAATGTGTTTTTAAACAAAGAAATTGACTCCTAATGATTTGTGTTCTGCTTAAACCCATTTAAAATGTAACATCTCATCCATGGTATCAAACTATTCACAATTCAACATAGGATCAAAATTAAATTATTTTGCAAACTTCTCATACGTTTGAAGTAGGAAAATTCGAATATATTTTTCTTGTTTCATGACGTACAACGTACATGGTGATATTTGTATGTAAATATATGAAGATTCTGGACAATGGATCATTGATAAAGTCTGTAGAGCAAGAAAGTCAAAAATCTATCGATAGTAATAGTAAATGTTGATCCCATCTGGTTGATATACAAACTCTTACAAGATAAAATGGTTGTACGTACATGAAGTTGAGACAAAAAAAATGGATCATCCATTAAGGAAGGGCGGACGTCGAAAATCGATCTATAAATGCTAAGACCTCGATATTTTCCTCTGGTTGCACACTCGTCCAGGAAATGATGATTGTGAGTAAAGTAGTCTATCCAGATATCCCCTCGGCGACTCGACAAGTGGATGATGATAATGACTTGTTATCAAAGAAAAACGAAATATCATAGCTCTGCCAAAAATGCGTGCACGTGGCACTCCACCGTTTTGTTTTACAGTGTCCAGTTTACACTTCAAACTTCATAACGGAATTTCTAAATGACATTATGACGGTAGTCTAAAATATGGTCACTGTAAGACTGTCTCTCTCGAAATATTGTGTTGTTCGTTTTTGCTGTCAGTAGTCGACTGACGACATGGTTTTTGGAACATGTCTTTGACAACCTAATTAACTAACTGGGGGATTTTAACAATTCAAAAAATTTAAAATTATGTAAGACTTGCTAATTATGTTATAGGTAAAGTCAAAATAAAACTAGTTTATTGCTATAACGTGGGCTACGTTAAATTATTGGCAGATTTAGAAATATTCTGAAAGAAATAATATTTAAAAGAAAAAAAAACAAAACAACAAAAAAAAAAGGGGGGATACACACAGCGGTAATATAACAGAATTGGCTACAGATGGACATCAGGTTGGAAGGTAGAACAACAGTAATGATAATAAGTTTCCATACAGAATACGTATTTAAAATAAATACTGAACACAATCTATAACACGCTTTATGCGTTGAATTACTACTACTTACCTAGAGACATGCCTTCACTAGTAGACATATCCTCTGTATATGCTTCTGGCCTGTAAAAGTAAACATATTTTGTAGTTTGCTTTTATCAGAGAGGACAACAATTTGTTAGAAATAAATAAAAAAAAGTACATTATATGTGGCTAGTTGTTTTACCATAAGTATGTTAAACAACAGTTGGCTAGAGTGACCATACAACATTCACATAAAACGGCACAAGTTTTCGAACAGAACAAAAAAAAACAACAACAAAAAATAAAAAATAAATAAATAAATAAATAAATAAATGGAACAATAGAATATCTACTTGATGGATACTGAATTAAGCATCCTGTAAATAGGCAGACAGACATGTGACCTCACACAATAAATAATCATCACTTCTAGACATATTAGCATTTATTTTCTTTGTAATAAATGCCTGTTATTTTTGATGGATCTCCTGTTTGGGTTATTTCCCATTGATCAGTGAGTAGTCTAATTTGAACAGTTAGTCTAGAGTTATCGTTCTTGAAATTCTACTTCCTGTTGGTACATGTGAGGGAAAATATCAATCAAGCTATTTTGGTGGTAATGTATCCTCATTATTGTTTATGCTATTGAAAATTTCATTCAATTTAATACGGTGAATATGTTGAGAATGTTTCTAAGATGGATGGATCACGATTGTTGTTGGATGTTAGGCAGATTTTGGCATATTGATTAATAATCGAGAAGCGAAAATATTTGACCCACTTTGCATGGCGAGATGCCGTTGTCCGGTAAATCAATCATTCTGCTATTTCTATAACGTATTACATCGTTGCTTATGAAGCCATCCTTTATGTATTTGTTAAGTCATGCAACACTTCACTTCGAATGATATTTGAGTTTGTGAACAAAATTTTTGAATTACGACTTGTGTGAAAATTTAACGGGGGTCGTCTCAAAAGCAAAAAATATTATAACGGTACAGAATGGAAAGTTGAAAAAAAAAGGACATCGTGATAAAAGTACCTGATATATCGTCACGGAATTATTCTTCGGCAGAGAGTTCGGTATTTATCATTTTCTACTTCGACGTCTTCGTATTTGGAGACAAGTCTTTATTTGGGGGTCGTTTCAAAAACAGAATGTGGATTATGTATCATGGGCTGTTGTTAAACTTATTGTTTTATTTGTGACATACAAAATTGTTGGGTTGGACAATTGCTGAGTAATCGAATTTGCAAATAGATCAATATAATTTGTGTACTGGTATGTGTATTCATGGTTTATTCTATGGCTAATACTTAAATATGGACCTGTATTTCTTATAATATAAGGCTCATTCAGGAAATAATAAGAGGTTTATGATATTTAATACTTTACTTTAAAGACATGTATGTCTTATTTGGTATTAACTCCATAATTCCAAATGGGTGATGTAGATTTAAGATAAAATTACAAAGGCTTGTTTGATTTATTATGCTGCTATTTAGATGCATGCTATATATAAAACAATCGCTTATTAAGTTAATCAGAATGATGTAAGGAAATATTGTTAAACAGTAAAAGATGTGATGATTTAAATAAAGGAAAACTTATTATTGTTTTTCTTCTTCGAGTGGATACGGGACATCATGTCAAGTACAAGAAAGAAAAGACGGACAGAAACAAGGGCACAGGTAGATGCTGAAGTCCAAACCGTGACGGGGCAGCAGGCTACCAACTCATCTGGAGTGATGGATATACCGCAGGATGTAGAATTAGAACCTGATCAGGGTGAGGATCCGCAACCAATCCCGTCCATTTACAATTCTTTGGGCACAAATGTGTCGGAAGCAAACAAAGAAAAAATTATATCAGGGAGGTACATTGATCTTGGTGTATTGTTACACCATGGGGGTGAAGAAAAAGATCCGAAGATCTCGTTTAATAAACAAGGTCAGTTGGTGGCAAAGTATACATCATCAGAAAAAATATTCACAATAGAAAGGTGGACCGATGCATTTTTGGTCTATGTAACAATATATGGGTCAGCACATCCTTGTAAATATCCAGACCTTATCAAATATATGCACAGTGTACGTCTTGGGGCATTTAAATTCTCAAAGGGTCTTGGTTGGAAAAATTATGACCAGCAATTCCGATTAAAGATGAGTTCAGACCCTACTAAATGTTGGGCAACAGTTGACAATGAACTGTGGTTACTATATATGTTGGGGAACTCTAACCAATCAGCAACCCCTGCCCAGAGGCCTGGTTCAGGAGGTAATTCTAGGAGTAATTACTGCTATGATTATAATTACCAGGGGTCATGTTACAAATACCCATGTACATTTTTGCATAGCTGTATGAAGTGTTCAGGCAACCATCCAATGATACTTTGTCAAGGGAAGAGCAATAATTCCTTTCGTCCCAACTTCAATCAAGGAAACCCCCGTTTTAGGACCCCAAACCCAGGTTACTTCCACAATCAAGCAGGAAACAGAGGTTACCAAGGGGGCCGAGGGAGGTTCCCTCGTGGGCGAGGTCAACGATTTATGGGTCCTTGGGAAAACACCCATTAGAATTGATAGGTTGAGATATAGTATTAGGGATTACCCTTTATGTAGTGTAGCTCATGAGTTAACAAGGGGTTTTTCTATTGGCTTTAGATTGCAATACACTGGTCCTAGAGCACCAACACATTGCAAGAATTTAGTTTCTGTTTTAGAGAATCCAACAGCAGCCAGGGAGAAAGTTTTAAAGGAGGTTAGTGTAGGTAGAATTGCTGGGCCATTTTCGATAAAACCTATTTCTACGTTACGTATATCCCCTATAGGGCTTGTCCCAAAATCAGATAATACCTGGCGTTTGATAACGCACCTGTCCTACCCTGAAGGGAATAGTGTTAACTCCCACATTGACGAGTCTTTATGTACAGTGAATTACACGTCATTTGATGAAGTGTTAGATATGATTTCAAATCTTGGTAAAGGAACATTATTAGCGAAGATGGACATAAAGTCGGCATTCAGGTTGTTACCTGTACACCCTGGTGATTTTGACCAGTTAGGTTTCATGCTTGATGGGGAGTACTTTGTAGACAAGTGTCTGCCAATGGGCTGTGCGATATCTTGCAGTATATTTGAGAAATTTTCATCTTTTCTTCATTGGCTGGTTGAGGTTAGATCCAAACTTTGTTCTCTTGATCATTATCTTGATGATTTTATTTTTGCTGGGGAACCTCAATCTGATAGTTGTAGAACATTGATGGATTGCTTTGAAGGAGTTTGTCAGGAGTTGGGGGTTCCAATTGCTCAAGAAAAAACAGTAGGCCCTGTAACTTGTTTAATATTTCTAGGTCTAGAGATCGATACACAAAAAATGGTGGTGCGTATACCAAAACAGAAAATACTGGAGCTGAAAAACCAGTTGAGTGATCTTGAAGGTAGAAAAAAGATAACTTTGCGAGGACTTCAATCAGTGGTAGTGTGTTTAAGCTTTTTCTGTAGAGCTATTAGACCAGGTAGGGCTTTTCTTAGAAGATTCTATGATGCAATGTCCAAAGTTAAGGAACCACATCATTTTGTGAAGATAAATATTGATATGAAGTCAGATGTACAGATGTGGTTACAGTTTTTGGATACGTTTTCAGGTCAAGCTTATTTTCCTGAGGTTTCTTGGTCAGAAAATCATGTGATTCAACTCTTTACTGACAGTGCAGGCTCATCTGAACTTGGTTGTGGGGCATTCTTCAATGGGAAATGGGCTTTTTATCAGTGGCCACAGGATTGGATAGGAGAGGCTGTTATGAGGGATATTACTCTTTTGGAATTTGTACCCGTTGTGTTGGCATTGAGTCTGTGGGGCCCCTTGTTAATAAATAAGCAAATAAAATTTAGAATTGACAACATTTCCTTAGTGTCCATTTTGAATACTCAGACTTCAAAATCAAAGCGAGTAATGCATTTGGTAAGGTGGTTTGTTCTCTTGATAATGAGAAACAATGTATATTTCCGAGCACAGCATGTTTCTGGAGTTGATAACAGTATTGCAGATTCTATTTCTCGGAAACAGTGGGGGAAATTCCGTCAACTGGCTCCAGCTGCAGCGGAATGTCCAGAGGACATTCCAGTACAGTTCAAGCAAATGATCTCAAAGTTGAAGTGGATAGACTCTTAAGTGTATCTATGGCTGAAAATACCAAGATGACATATCAAACAGGACTTAATTCGTTTGAAAGATTCAGATGCGAGTTTCAGTACCTGTCAACGTGGCCACCAGCATTGGAACAAGTTGTTCAATTTATTGCACATCTTTCACTGAAAGGGAAATCTGCAGCAACAGCTAATTCCTATGTGTCCTCAATTAGCTATAGGTGTAAGTTAGAAAACAACACAGATCCCACTAAATGTTTCATTGTAAACAAGATGTTAGAGGGTATGAAACGGACAAGTAAGAAAACCAACCCTCGTCTACCTATCACAAGGGATTTGCTTGAAAAAATTATTGGGGTGTTGCCAAATGTTTGTCACAATAGGTATGAGTTTATATTATTTAAAGTTGCTTATACTTTGGCCTTTGCAGGTTTCTTGAGAGTAGGGGAGATAACTCTTACCAGAGGGGGACAGTTACAGAACATTGTTAGTGTAAAGGATGTAGAAGAAGGGAAAGATGGCTCAGAGTTCTATCTTAAAATTCGGTCTTCAAAAACTGATCAGTTGGGGAAAGGGACTACAATTGTCATTCACAGAAGTAATGATGGGATATGCCCCGTTCAAAGTATGCAGGAATTCTTACAGATTCGTCCAAAACGTGTTGGCCCTCTGTTATGTCACTATGGGGGAACTTTTATGACAAGGTATCAATTTAGTGCAGTTTTAAAAAAGGCCTTGGGTCGATTAGGGTATGATGCATCTTCCTACAAATCACATTCTTTCAGAATAGGGGCAGCAACTTCTGCTGCAATGTCAGGTCTTTCAGACTCAGAAATAAAACGGGCCGGAAGATGGTCCTCACAGTGTTTTCAAACATACATACGTATACCTTCTTAATAAATCGGGTGAAATTAATAGGTATCCCCAGTCTTCGGCACTATGCTGAAAATTATTTTCAAGTTTTTCAGGTTTGACATTGTGGTGCGTTGGCTCATCCATCGTCAAAAGGGCACAGTTTGAGGCAATGCTGAGGCCTGGGGGTCCAGATCTGGGCTTACAGCGGTTGAACGTAAATATTTGGTGGCAAGGTTATGGGGGGCTGAAACTGAAGAACCTTGATGCAAAAATAAACCTTTTACGGTCAATGGGTCCAGCCCCAGATTTAATTCTATTGCATATAGGAGGCAATGATATAGGGAGTAGCCCCCTTGGAGATATAGTCCACATGGCTCGTGCTACAATTGTCAGGGTTGTAAATAAATGCCCCGGGATAAAGATTATTTGGTCTCAAATTTTACCTCGTTTGGAATGGAGAGGTTGCACTTCAGAAGAATATGATGCAATGGACCGATGTAGAGTTAGACTAAATAGTGCTTGTGCAAAAACTGTTATAGAGTATGGGGGTTTTTACATCAAACATCCAGACATTACTCGAACGAGTCGCAACTTTTATTGTGATGGGGTGCATTTGTCTGTCACAGGAAATAATATATTTCTCAATGATTTACAAGGGGGTATTGAGGAACTCTTAACAAAAGGGGGGTCTGTTTTTCCTCCAGATCAAAATTGAATGGGACATGTGTGGTCACGGGTAGCTAATTTGCCGTTTCCTCCCCACTAGTGTGTGGCGGTGGTCTCCGCAGTGCTAGGGCACCGCGGTGACCATTTGGCTGCTTCACGGCAAATTCTTGGACAATTAATGGAAGTAATGCTTTTTGATCGCCGTTATCGGGGTCAAAATATATATATACTTTTAACAAATGATTGAAGTGAATTGGATTGAAATTTGAAAATGGTGAATTATTATTATTGACTGAATATGTTGAATTGACTGAATACAGATGAATACTCAGTGATGCATTATGTGAATGCAGTTGAAGACATTAAATTGAGTGAATTGAAAACATTGAAATGTGTAAACTCAAGTGAATAGCTACAAATGAATATTGAATTCAGTGAATATTGAATTGATTGACTATTGAATTGAGTGAATATCAAATTGATTGATTATTGAATTGAGTGAATATTGAATTGAATGATTATTGAATTGATTGATTATTGAATTATTGAATTGAGTGAATATTGAATTGAATGATTATTGAATTGATTGATTATTGAATTGAGTGAAAATTGTGGCTGACCATTTGCGGCAGCCAAACATATTGTTAAGTATATTAGCCGTGACCACATATCGCCAAAACAATAAATAAAACATTTCAGTTGACTTTATTTCTGTGTTGTTGATCCATTCTAATAATAAAACCTCTGTATTGACCAGGGAATCGTTTCACAAAGCTTCGTAACTTACCAACGCTCGTAAATACGAAGTTCGTAAGTGCGTTTCACAATCAAAATCGTACGTTCTCCCGGTAAAAAAATAAAACACTCTGTAACTTGGAGATAAAAAAGGACGATACTTTTGAGGTGAAAATTGTACGCCGGTACTATTCCCGAGTCACGTACACAGACTAGGAAATTTGTTTTGTTCTATACAACCGTATTATTGATAGAAGTTCAATTTTTTTCTATAAAATTCCAATTTGATATTGTTTATCATGCGGTATAACAGTTATGTAAGCATATTACACTATCGTGTAGATATTTCAGTAATGTACAGTAATGAATATATATAACACAGTAATGAATATATATCACAGTAATGTATATACATCACAGTAATGTATATACATCACAGTAATGTATATATATCACAGTAATGTATATATATCAAAGTAATGTATATATATCACAGTAATGTATATATATCACAATAATGTATATACATTTGTATATCACAGTAATGAATATATATCACAGTAATGTATATATATCACAGTAATGAATATATATCACAGTAATGTATATATATCACAGTAATGTATATATATCACAGTAATGTATATATATCACAGTAATGTATATACATTTGTATATCTCAGTAATGAATATATATCATAGTAATGTATATATATCACAGTAATGTATATACATTTGTATATCACAGTAATGAATATATATCACAGTAATGTATATATATCACAGTAATGTATATACATTTGTATATCACAGTAATGTATATATGTATTATTTAAGAAATAATTAACGATGATTCGTGTATTATAGCAGGATATACAACAAGGACGAGGATATTTTGCAATTAAATTAATAACGAAGGCCGCAGACCTGAGTTATTAATTAAAATTGCAAAATATCCGAGTCCGAGTTGTATATCCTGCAACAATACACGAGTCAAAGTTGATTATTTCTATTCTACCATGTACTGTTTAGTTCTGAGATCGACCTCTTTCTAATAGAAAAACAGCAAAGAAACCCCAGGAAAACCTTGTAATTTATTTCTTGAGTATTGTATTATTTGTTGATGAAATATACAGGCAATACAGTACTACGATCAAGAGCATCTATCATATGGCATTGATTTTGAAAATTAAAAAAAAAAAAGGATAAAAAAAAAGAAAAAAAAAAAGAAAAAAAAGAAAAAAAAGGGGGCGGGGGGCTCCGTAGGATTCGAACTCGCGTCGTGATAAAAATATATTGAAAGACTAACCCATTAGCCCACTCGGCTATAGTAACCTTTTATGAAACCGGTGAATATTAGATATTTAAAATTGTAACAGCCGTGACTCACGACCGTGTATTATTGGCACGAGCGTGGGTTATTGGAAAATAATACATGGTTTTAAACCAATCAAAACTAGCGTTACATAGCAAACATGGGAGAAATCACAGTAATGTATATTTATAATACAGTAATTTATATCTATATCACAGTAATGTATATACATTTGTATATCACAGTAATGAATATATATCACAGTAATGTATATATATCACAGTAATGTATATACATTTGTATATCACAGTAATGTATATATGTATTATTTAAGAAATAATTAACGATGATTCGTGTATTATAGCAGGATATACAACAAGGACGAGGATATTTTGCAATTAAATTAATAACGAAGGCCGCAGACCTGAGTTATTAATTAAAATTGCAAAATATCCGAGTCCGAGTTGTATATCCTGCAACAATACACGAGTCAAAGTTGATTATTTCTATTCTACCATGTACTGTTTAGTTCTGAGATCGACCTCTTTCCAATAGAAAAACAGCAAAGAAACCCCAGGAAAACCTTGTAATTTATTTCTTGAGTATTGTATTATTTGTTGATGAAATATACAGGCAATACAGTACTACAATCAAGAGCATCTATCATATGGCATTGATTTTGAAAATTAAAAAAAAAAAAGGATAAAAAAAAAGAAAAAAGAAAAAAGAAAAAAAAGAAAAAAAGGGGGCGGGGGGCTCCGTAGGATTCGAACTCGCGTCGTGATAAAAATATATTGAAAGACTAACCCATTAGCCCACTCGGCTATAGTAACCTTTGATGAAACCGGTGAATATTAGATATTTAAAATTGTAACAGCCGTGACTCACGACCGTGTATTATTGGCACGAGCGTGGGTTATTGGAAAATAATACATGGTTTTAAACCAATCAAAACTAGCGTTACATAGCAAACATGGGAGAAATCACAGTAATGTATATTTATATCACAGTAATTTATATCTATATCACAGTAATGTATATACATTTGTATATCACAGTAATATATATATATCACGGCAATGTGATACCTAGGCATAGTTGGAAGGATATGCAGGTGGTCGCCATTGATCACTGTCCTACCTGGAATGAAACGAAACGTCGTTCCAGAGAAAGATACTGGATCACCAATCTCCAAACCTACTACCCTCGGGGTATGAACGAACGTTGAAGGACCTCTTCTGGGTGTATTCTCCATGTGACCATTACATTTGACAATTCATGTACATGTAGTTAATTATTCAATTTGTTAAAATTTTCGTAATTGCTGTACTTTTTTGGGCATCAATTCATTGTTGCTCTTTGAGACTCACATTTAGTCGCCTCCCGCCATCATGCAACAGCATCTTGGTCCGATTTGGCCCGAACCGTCTGTTTCCCGTAGCGTCCTGTAGGGACACTTCTTATAATCTCAGTCTTGATAAATATTCGTAGTAGTTTTTTCACACCACTCTCTATAATTCTAATTATCTAAAAAATATTTTTCAAAAGTTTTTCAGACTTTGTACACGATATTTAATCAATCACTGTAGAGACGATAATGCAACATTTTTATTCTGAAATCTGATATCAATGCAATGTCGTCCACTATCAGTATTTAGGGACGAATCGTCTTTGAACTCATCGATATACTTTCGCGTGCGGGGAAATTCAAAATATCTCTGCCGTTGGTCGCATAGCGTTCTAGTGTTGAACATGATACAGTCACGCTAGTATCCGCATTCGGCCCACGTTTGCCGAAGGGTTCATTGTTGTTTCTCCATTACCAAAACATTATTCTTATTGTATTTTATTGTATTTCCTGTACTTCTTATACATATTATGTGATTGTATTTGTATTTTTTGTGTTTTGATAAAGGGGCGGATTGCCTCGAAAATTTAACAAGCCTCATTGTCCACACTGTTTGAATTACTTCTTTGCCCCATATCACAGCAATGTATATATATATGTATCACAGTTACATGTATATATGTGTGGTGAACCACTGTTATGTTACCTGTCGTTCCGGACTGTCCGTCTTCCACTTTGTTTATTAGTCTCGACGTCAGATAGACGGTTGTAAGTAATATACACCTAGGAAGTTTAGAAGCTTTCTAAATATCCTGATTTTATAATAAGTGGCGCTAGTTTCCACTTTCGCGAGAGTATAAAAGGCGGCGGTCGAAGCTAGATGGGGTTCACGTCTTCGTCAGACAAGGCCGGACAAAAGGTAATAGTAAAGATATAGACGTGCCTGAACCAGGCTTCCCTATATCAAAGTACTGTATTGTGTATTTGATAACTTACGATAGAGTACGAAGCAGATGTGCCTGAGTAAGGTTTCCCTTCTCCATGGGGACCCTAGTAAATCTTTGTGATCAGTACATCACATAAGTTGATTAATATCAGTAGCCTTGGGTCTGCCCGTGGTTCATTAGAAAGTGTCTGAGAGCACAGAGTTGAACGTACATGCATAACGTTATATATATGCTAGGGAGTGCTCAGAAAGAAGTGAGTACTCAGTGAGTGCTCGGTATTTTGAGTGCTCGGTAGCAGTGAGTACTCGGTGAAGTGAGCGCTCGGTGAAAGTGAGCACTCAGTAGCAGTGAGTGCTCACTCGGTCAATGAGTGTTGAAACTCTTTTACCTTTATAGTAATTATAGTTTTATAATGTGATATTACCCTGAATAAAACCCAGACAGGGAAGATTTATTTTGGTCAAGGAACACTCGTTATTTCATGTATGATATTATTCCGTTCTGTTAAATAGCTCTCTGTTTAAGTATATTTGTAGTTATACTGTAGGATTACTTAGAGGAACTGAGCAATCATTGTGTTATATTTCAACTGTATATCTTGTTGGTACTTGATGTATATTACATAAACACAGCCAGGTCAGCTGTATATTTCTGTATAGTTTTGCACTGAGGACTCGAGTTAAACTAATTATATGCCAGACAATATGGACCATCAGTAGTGACTGATACGGACCCTGTAAACGTCACATAATTTGGTGGCAGCGGTGGGATCCTGTTGTCTATATTTCTAGTGTGCTCGAGTACTCAGGTTTAAATAAAATTTGATACTAGAATTAAACTGCTATTTTGTTATTGATTAAAATGGCTGATGGAACTCCTCGCATTGATTTGATGGAGTCTGAAAAGCAGCTTAAGAAAGAGTCAAAGAAAGCATCAACAGGAGGAGCTTATCCGGTAAGGACAAGCACGAGAAAGCGAAGTTGTAAGCCATCCGCAGGGATTGGAATTCCCTCGGCTGCTCAAGAAGCTGGACTATACATCAGTGCTGAGGTACAGCATACAAAAGTGAAACCTTTCGTTGATACTGGAGCCACAGTGACCATTTTGTCACAGGATGCATATGAGAAAATTCCAGAGGAGAGAATACCCAAATTGAAAGAAGTTAAAAAGGATATCATGGCTGCTAATGGCAGTGAGTTGAAAGTCCTTGGTCAGGGAGGATTTATAATCAAGCCAGAAGGTTGCCGGGACGTGTACTTTGAGGCTGTAGTAGCCAAAATCAGCACAGAAGGAATTCTTGGTCTTGATTTCTTGAAATCAAGAAATGGCCTGATTGATTTAAAACGAGGATGTTTAGTGTTGGACGACGTTCCAGTGGACACTAAGTACGAGGGTACACTTGGATGCTTCCAATTTGTTGCCTCTGAACCTGTAACCATTCCTGGTAAGAGTAAGATGGTTATTGCTGGGCAATTGCGTTCTTCATTAGATGAACAGAAACAGACGAAGAGCGAGGCATTTCTTATTGAAGGAGCTGACTCCTTCTTGAAAAATGATAAGGCTGTTGATGCCCGATCATTGGTACCTGTATGTAATGAGATTACAATTCCTGTGAGACTCGTGTATCTTCAGGAAGATTGGCAAAATGTCCACCCTAGAACAAATATTGCTTGTGCTAGTCCTGTAACTAGTGGCATAGACACGATGGAAAGGAAGACGCTCACGTGTCCTGATTGCAGCTACAAAACTTTCCAGTCTGCTAATATGAATCGGCACCGTAAACGTCATACTGACAACGACAGGAGTGCTCCCAAGTCTGTGGAACAGAGTCTGGAGGAAGACCTGCCCTCAACGTCATCCCCAGCTCCCGCTGTACAAACTGATGTAGAGAGCTGGAAGGCGCAAAATCCTGGTGACCTCCTGGGGGAGATATCTGAATTTTCTGATGGTAATTGCTTGTCTTCTGAAAATGAGGGAACCAGTCTTCTAGTCGGGCGTACTATCAGAAGACCAACGCGACCAGAACCAGTTCGAGCCCCAAAGAGGAAGTCAGAAACTGCAACTTCAGTCAAGCCCCATCCGAAGGATCCTATCAACATGGTTCCAATGCCAGTGGTAAGCACGACGTTTTGGGATGATCATTGCGACAATGGGTGATGTTTTCATGACGATATGTGTAGTAAAATACATTTTTTATATAAAAACACAGTTGTAGTTATAAAAGTTCGATTCCAGTAAAGTCGAATTGAATTTAATATAAATGAAACTTTCAACTGTACCGGTGGTCATAACATAGCACGACATTTGTTCTAGAGTTAAGTTAAAAGTTGGAATCATAACGATCATAATTATACTCAGAGAGGGGTTGATTGACGAGGATTAATGTCCTTGTTCCGGTTATAGCCGAACCTAGGACACTCTCTCAGATAGGGGTCAGAGTTCAGAAGCTTAACTACCAGGGAACCGTGTTCATGTGACAACCCAGGCAAGCCAGGAAAACCACACTTGGTCTCGTTTAGAGACGTTAATTCCACTATTTAGCAGCCTTCATATATAAGGCAAAACATTCGTGACAGCGTTTGTGTGCAAACCAAATGATTTAAAAATACATTAATTTACTTTGAAAGCAAACGATTTCCTTAAAAGTATTGATTCATTTCTGCATCTTTCCAACTGTCAAGTAGTGAGGAAAATTCCAATAGTGACTTTTGTACTCTATGCGCATATATAACTCTGGACCTGTTCTTTTGGTTAATGTTTTATAATTCATTTTATGATTAACAGTAACAAATATGTAAATCAGACTTTACCCTGGTTTCCGGTTGTAAGTAGTCCTTTATAGGAATGGCACCAATAGGAGGATGGTGGGCTAGATCAGATCCCAGAAAAAAATATTAAATGTTACTATGCACAAATTTTAAATCATATTTAAATGAGAAATTTACATATGTAAATGAGATATTATCTCCAATTTTCACTATTCGCTCATTCACTACATGTACGTTTAACAATAGATGATGTATGCGCTTATTTTACTTTTCTTGATTGAGAAAATATCAGATTATTTTCTCTACAAGTTTCATGCAATTTGTGCCGAAATATACACACACGCATAAAAATTATTTGAAAAAAAAGTTTTTCTCGTTGTGTATAATTGTTATAATGGAATGAGTTAAATTGTAATTTTATGTTGTATTGTGTTTCGGCATATTATCGTGATAACATATTTTATATAAGATAATAAATACAGTTTAAGGGATAGGAGATCTAACAATGCTATATAGTTTACATTCAGCACGTATCTGAATATAGCTGTTAGATTGTCTGACATTTGTAAAAGAGCTTTCAGATACCCCTTTTCCTCGTGGAATCAAGTGAAATCTACTTTTACCTGAAATGGTTTTACATGTACGTCTAACTGCAAAAAAAAGCAAATACGTGTACTTGAGACATATTTAAAAATTCAATCTGTTTAGTATAAAAAAAGATAATCTGAATTGTATAAAATAAATATGTGTTGTAAGAGGGAATGGTAGGAGAGATAAACAGAAGAAAATTAGGAGAATTCAGAAAATAATTTGCTCTATTTTGAAGGTACAATACCGAATAGACTGATTGATCAAGACAAGAGATGTGGACGACGCCAAACAGGAATCAAGTTAATAATAAATATTATTGAATTATTCTATTTTTTTCTTTTAATTTAAGTTTCCCATGTTTAGGATTTAACGATTTTGTATTAAAGCTCATTTTAAAATTAGTAAAGTTACAAAAATATTTTTGAATTATTCTATTTTTTTCTTTTAATTTAAGTTTCCTTTGTTTAGGACTTAACGTTTTTGTATCAAAGCTCATTTTAAACTTTTCGAAACACTTTTAAGTCTATATTAAGTTTTTAAGTCTATATTAGTATATATAGTTCTGGCATCTTTTTATTTGACAACTGATTTTGAAGTTGTTTGGATTTATTTTCATTTTCCCCATATTTTGTGTAAACCGTTGGATATCAAAACTAAGTTTTGTGTGCTATTTAGAATTTGTTTCAACCTCTCATATATACATATATCTTGCAAATTTTGTATAAAAAATGCATAAATTTGACATTGATCTTTAATGTCCTGAATGCTCTAAAATGTTAGCGTAAGCATTTTGCAATTCTGACAACCTTCAGGAAGCTTTATTACATCAGGTGCACCATTTTGACTCGTTTCTGTTGCTGATGGTTCCTGCAGAGCGAGCTGAAATTTCTTCCAAAGAAACAGGTCTTCGGATTTTTCTTTGTCCCACTTTAACCGATCGACCGATTGATTGCGTTCCTTACCAATGACTAGTTATATCAATTAGTGGGTTTGACTAGAACCATCACCTAAGGACAGCATTCATAGTTTGTGTATAGATAAGCTCATATAAATATCAGAGTTTTTTCTCTTTCTTTGTTTTGTTTTGTTTGTTTGTTTGTTTTTTTAATTTTTGTTGTTGCAGCGTAGTTGCGTATAGGCAGCTACGCGCCTGAATACGACTGCATTTCAATCAGGAATATAATTTTATTAATATGTCATTTGAAAAGATGCATCCACTTATTCAGCTTGCATTTAATCTTAACCTTGCTCCGTTTTTAACAGCATATCTGCATTTTGCATTTACCGCTACATTGACCAATCACATACTTCATCTTGACCAGTAACGCCACCTGTCGCGTCATTTCCGGGGACAAAAGAATATTATACGGCTATGCCGAAAAAAAATATTTAAACGTTGGAACACAACTGTATTTGATACATATATCAATAGCATTTTAAGTACATATTATTTGTTGTAATAAATTGCTTGGTGTACGTAAAAATACAAGCAACGATGTGGTTTATCTTGATGTAGGTAGGTATCCATTAAGAGTGCTACGAAAATTGGAATTATGAAATATTGGATGAAACTGAGAAACTCCCGAAATTATATTTCAAAGTCTTGCTATGACGACATGTTAGATATTGAGTGTGCTGGGGGAGAGGCATTGCCATATGATGGTTTTATACAGGCCGAGATAGAGACTACAATTGAGGGCCACAATACACCTTTACCAGGACTTCTATTGGTTGTACCAGACAACAGATATAATTCTAAGGTACCTCAGGACTATAGGAGGCAGGACAAACCTTATAGAGAAGATAGTGATAGACCAGTATGCTGGAGATGCGGACAGCCAGGACACATCTGATGATACTGATGATTCTGTAGGCACGGATATGGAAGCCTTGATGCGACAGATGAAGTTTGATGATAGATTGTCTGAAGAGGAGTTTACAATTAGTAAACAGATGATTTCCAGTTTCCCCGATATATTTTCTAAAGGGGATATGGATCTTGGACACACTAATGCTGTTCATCACCGTATTGAGCTCACAGATGAAGTGCCATTTAAACAACGCCATCGTCGTCTTCCTCCTGCTATGCTCAGTGAAGTGCGTGATCACCTACATCAACTTTTTGACATAGGAGTTATTCGTCGCTCTCATTCACCTTGGGCCTCTGCAGTTGTTTTGGTACGGAAGAAGGACAGAGGACTGCGGATGTGCATCGACTACCGTCAGTTGAATCTTAGGACTGTAAAGGATTCTTATGCTCTTCCTAGGGTGGAGGAGATTTTAGATTCTTTATCAGGATGTGATTATTTTTCTACACTGGATATGAAAAGTGGTTACCTCAGGTCGAACTTCACGAGGAACATAAGTCAAGGACTGCTTTCACCATCGGACCGTTAGGATTCTATGAATTCAATAGGATGCCATTCGGGTTAGTGAATGCACCAGCGACTTACCAAAGATTGATGGAAGAGTGCCTTGGAGAGCTTCATACCACCATTTGCTTTGTCTATATAGACGACGTCATAGTGTTTTCCAAGACATTCAGTGAGCATATAGAGAGGTTAGAGTAAGTATTTGAGAAGATAAGGCACCATGGATTAAAGCTAGCTCCACAGAAATGCTCTTATTTCAAGAAGAAAGTGAAGTTTCTTGGTTTCGTTGTTTCTAAGGATGGTATAGAAGCAGATCCTGATAAGGTGCAGAAGATAGTTGACTGGCCTAAGCCCTCTGGTCCGGAGGATTTGAGACGTTTCTTGGGATTCTGTGGCTACTATCGTAAGTTTGTGGAAGGTTTTTCTGCCATCGTGAAGCCACTGAACGAGCTATTACCACCTACAAGGAAGAAAGGCCATTCTACTAGGAGCAAGACTGCGTCAACTGTATGGAAATGGGAGAAAGAGCAGGAAACAGCGTTCCAGACCATGAAGAGTGTTTTATCCTCACCGCCTGTTCTTGGATATCCATTATATGACATCCCATTTGAAGTACATACAGACGCAAGTGGACATGGTCTTGGGGCGATCCTTTACCAGCAGCGGATGGAAAACCGCGGGTCATTGCTTATGCAAGCAGAGGATTGACGAAATCTGAGCGGAATTATCCTGCCCATAAATTGGAATTTTTAGCTTTAAAGTGGGCAGTGACTGACAAATTTACGGATTACCTGTACGGAAGAAAGTTTACAGTTACCACCGACAACAATCCACTGACATATGTTTTAACGTCTGCCAAGTTGGATGCGACGGGACATAGATGGTTGGCTGCATTATCCGCGTTTGATTTCAACATCATCTACAAGCCAGGAAAGAACAATACAGATGCTGACATTATGTCTAGACTGCCATCCCACATTGAGGAGTCTACATCTGTTAAGGATATCCCTTTGGATTCTGTCAAGGCTATTTGCGGTGCAGTACAACAGCCAGTAGCCTGGATTGAGACCGTGTCCATGTCTACTTCAGTCATTGATGAGCAATTCATGGACTCTGGTCAGGGTATTCAGGAGATGACTTCTAGAGATTGGAGACGAGCTCAGGACAGAGATCCAGTACTCCGGCAGATGTTATTCTATGTTCGGAATAACCAGAGGCCAGATAGAAGACAGTTAGATCCTGATCAGCAAACTTTGTTACGTTCCTTTGACAGATTAAAGATCGATAAGGGGGTGATTTATCGAGAAGTCATAGAAGATGGTACATCCAGAAAACAGCTGATATTACCTCCTGCTTTTCGGAAACAAGCCTTATATGGACTTCACAATTCTGTCGGACACCCCGGACGGGATAGTACATTGTCACTTATTCAGGAACGTTTTTATTGGCCAGGAATGACTCAGGACGTGGAGAGATGGGTGAAAAAGCGTCGACGCTGTATATTTAGGAAGGCAGTTACTCAGAAAGCGCCATTAGTGAATATCCAGACAACCCAGCCACTGGAGCTAGTGTGTATGGATTTCCTTACCTTGGAGTCATCTAAAGGAGGATTTCAGCATATACTGGTTGTGACGGATCACTTCACCAAGTACGCACAAGCCATTCCTACGAAAAATCAAACCGCTAAAACTACAGCTGAGGCATTTTTCTACAACTTTGTTGTACATTACGGAATGCCTAGACGTATACACTCTGATCAAGGTGCCAATTTTGTTGGAAACTTAATTCACCAGTTATGCGCTATAGCCAACATCAAGAAGAGTAGGACTACGCCGTACCACCCAATGGGTAATGGAAGCTGTGAGAGGTTTAACCGGACGTTGCTAGGGATGTTGGGTACTTTGGACCCGAAGGATAAAGGAGACTGGAAAAGGCACGTCGGTCCTCTTGTTCATGCATACAACAGCATACGGCACGATAGCACAGGCTATTCTCAATTCTTTCTGATGTTTGGTAGACAACCTAGGTTACCCATCGACTTGGCATTCGGAATAAACATTGGAGGGAAGCATCAACCATTGTCCAAGTTTGTATCGTCTCTTCGCGAGAACCTGAAGAATGCTTATGACTCTGCAAGACGGTTTACGTCTACAGCTGCAGAACACCAGAAGAGGAATTACGACAGGAAGGCTAGAGCAGTTGCTTTACAAGATGGAGACAGAGTTCTAGTTCGGATTATGGCATTTGAAGGAAAGCACAAGATCCCTGACAAATGGGAAGATAATGAATACGTCGTGATTCGTCAGCCTAATCCAGATGTGCCTGTCTATGTCGTCCGCAAGTGTAATGGAGAAGGAAAAGAAAAGACATTGCACCGCAATTTGCTCTTGCCCATCGATTTCCTGCATGACACAGATGAAGTGAGTTTTGATGAGAAACCGGAGTCAACAACAAGAAAGAGGACATTGACCAAGCCAGAGGAGGAGGATATTGTTACTTTGGAGACCGCAGACAGCGACTCCGATGAAGATGTCGACTCATCAGTCGTCATTGATGATCCTGTAGAGGGCCCGCTATCATAATTGGAGAATGGGATACCTTCACATCCCAAGGAGGATACTCCGGCGTCTGATAGACAAGAGTCTGCCCAGTCTGTTGATGGTGACGACTGTCTTCCGACTGTGGCAGTGGACGAAGCTCCGCCTGGTGACGACCAAGTCTCGGGGAATGATGAGACTGGGGGTGTTTCAGTCCAGGATGATCAAGATGTGGTAGCACCAATTGCACCACGGGTACCAACGCCAGCTCCTAGAAGATCTACTAGAGCTAGGCAGCCTCCTTTGTGGCAGCAGTCAGGAGAGTTCGTGATGAACCAATTATATCAAGGGATTTCATCGGATTGGTTCACGAGAGCAGAGTATTTACAACGTCTGGGTGAGCGTGGAGTACTCGCTCCTGATCGAGTATCAGATGCTCTCGTTAGAATCGTATGTGGAGATGTGATTTGTTAGATATATTGTTTCCAGTTGGACTGTTTTATTCTACATGTTTTTAATAGATATGTGTTTTCTTAAACTTTCATATTCGCGCTCTTTTCATTTTATTTGAATGTACGTATGATTTGTGACATTGTGATATTTAGTAATGTATTTGATGCATAATGTACATGACTAGATTTTGTATTTATGATAAGTAAGATATTTCCCAACTTGTTTTAAGACGAGGACGTCTTTTTCGAACCAGGGGGAGTATGTAATAGGGTCATTTTTAATAAAGTGTTTGATATTTGTGAAATGTATACATGTACATGTGTGATAATTATTAATAAAATATAATAAATATGTAAGGTATTTATTATTGAGGTATAAGGCCCTCGCGACCTTTTACCTGCGTGCGTGCGTATATATATTCGTTACCGGCGATTCCGTGCGCGTGTTTGTATATTGGTATGTGCATGTCTTTGTACCTGTGAGTATATTTCACTGACGAACGTGACATGTGACTGTGACAAAGTTGGTTGAAAGTTTCTATCTGTGGTTTAAGTCTTTGTTTCTTTGTGTTTCGGTACATTTGAATTTCGACGTCATTGAAGCCGGAGCTAGGTCTTCGAATTCATCTGTCACCATATAGAGTCGTATTCTTGTATTGGTAAGTTTGATATCTTTCTTTAGTTGTTTTCCCCTGTTTCTGTTTCTGTAAGAATGATATTTGAAAGTTATAAGTGATAAGATCATGTTTTCCATATTTTTAATACTTTGAATAAATATACGTATATGTACTGTACACGGTTATCGTACAGCAGAGATATTTTTATAAATGTAATAGTGTTCATATTGAAACTATTGTACAAGTGTGAAAACTGTACTTTATTATTGTAGTTTACATCTGTTGTGCGGTATATGACGAACATGGAAGTGAGCAGTATTTAGCCTCACGTTGATGCACTATACGTGTTGTAAGTGTGTGATTTTATATTACCGAGTAATCATCATTATCTGTGATATTTTATCGTGTTAACGTTGTGTTGGAAATATTATTCATTTATATGTAATTGTACGCGTGATCTATTGCTGTATGACAGATGTATGGTTTGTGAATGAAACTAATTATGTTTTATAGAA
>NW_022979496.1:24562-25032 GCF_902652985.1 Pecten maximus
TGGCAAACGAGAGCATTCGGTCGAAGTATACTGACAAATGGTTAACCAGTCCATAACAATTCGGTATCTATTATATTGACAACAGGCAAACTATTCCATACCATTAACCAGTCTGTCATATTAAATTGACAAAAGGTTAATCAGTCCATTCTACTTATTTTTCGATCATTTTATACTGGCAACAGGCTAACATAGCAAGATCATGTGGGTAACCGTTCGGTCATATTATGCTAACAACAGGCTAACACGACAAAAGCAGTAACCATTCGGTCATTGTATGCTGATAACATTCTAACCAGTCAATATATGTAAGCAAACGGTCATTATATACAGACAACATTCTAACCAGCCAATATCAGTAATCATTGGTCATTCTGAACTGACAACAGGCTTACCAGCGAATACCAGTAACCGTTCAGTCATTCTATACTAACAACAGGCTAACAAGCGAATACCAGTAACCATTCAGT
>NW_022979497.1:0-41268 GCF_902652985.1 Pecten maximus
AGTGTATGCATGTTTAAATTGTTTGATTAATTAATCACCCATCGTCCAGTGCCAAGTGTTACTAGTTGCGTTTGCATATTGAAATTTAATGAATAACCTATCATCCATTGTCCAGTGCTGAGTGTATATGCCAAGTATTCCTCGTATACATGTAAACAATTACTATTAACTGCCAGTAATTACTATTAGATAATTGTGTGTTTCATTTGATTTTTAATCAGCCATTGTCTAGTGCTAAATAGTCTAAGTATGCTTTTTACTTTAGCATTTTCACTTCAGGCACATATCACGTACAATGATGTACATGTTCTGTACTGGTGTATTCTCTGTATACATACAAGTACATGTATTTAAGTTTACTATCTTTCTTTCTCCTAATATTAATTGCCATATGCTTCAGAATTTTGGTATTATGTTCTGAAATTGAGCTTGGTTACTTGAATCTGGAAAATATCATTATTACAAAAATAAATAAACAGAAATAATTAAAATAAATTTGAAAAAAAAATAGATAAAACATATACACAATACCGAAACATTGACAGACGTCTTTAATATAATAAACGGATACATGTGTATATCGTGATCTAATTATAGTACATGTACTTAATAATGTGATAATACAGGTAAATATCTACCTGTACATATGTACATTCCCAGAACAGACTATAATTCGTGTCATTGTTCTTAAATGTTTATATAATTCTTTTGATCCCCAAAAAGTGGGAGAAAGGAGAACAAACCGTTCCAACAGACCACGCCGAATGGGACGGGTGGTCCACCATGGCCGGGAACTATGTATTTAACGGGGCTCAATTTACCCCCGCCCTTATCTTCTCCGTCTCAACCACGACCCTCTTCGACGGCACTACTGTACATGTACCTCCAGCTCCCGCCCCTCCTCCGGTCCCAGCAGTAGCTTTTCAGATGATGCCTACATACATGTATGTATGTCACAGGGACTTGAGAATTTGTTAAAGTCTATATGTATTTGGACCTCCCCTAATGTGTGTAGCACATTTTCAGACATTTTTTGGAGGCTAGATTAAAATCCAGTAACAATGACACTTTAATGTTACTTTAAATACTTGGCTATGGTATGGTGTTCCGATAGAAAGAGCGAAAACACGATGACGAAGGAGCGAAGGAGCGAAAACACGATGGCAAAGGAGCGCTCCTTCGCTCCTTCGCGTTTAGGTTGAAGGAGCGAAGGAGCGATTTTGGAAATTTGGCCCTTAACGGAACACCATTGAATCCAACCAATCTATAAAGATAAGGGAAACCCAGAAGATCCCGATAACTACAGAGAAACCATCCTTATAAGTTGTTTAGGGAAATTATTTACATCCATCATAAATAGCCGGTTGAATAATTTTGAAACACAAAATCGTATAATGTCTTTATTGGTCCGGCAGGATTTCAAAAGAATCATTCAACAGTCGGCAATATTTTCATTTTGCCTATGTTAATTTCATTGTACTTGACTAGCGATAAAATTGTAATGTACATTTATTGATTTTCGTAAAAATCGCTTGAAACCATTTCGAGAGCTGGGCTATGTCAAATAATGACAAAAATGGATAATTTCAAAGCTAAACCACGGTGCCAAACTCTATCAAAAAGTTTACTGATCGCAGAAGACCATACAAATATCTTTACCTATATCTAAAGCTGATGTCAGTCACATCATGAACAATGGAGAGAAGTCCTAAATCTCTAGAATTATAACATACCGAATAATTACCATAGCGGACAACATCTGGGTGCGTTATATTGTTGTTCAGTTATTTTTCTCTCATTTGTAGCTGTTAATTAGACATAAGCGTAAATATGTATAGAGAAATTGACTTAAATTGTTCAAATATTTATGAAAGGTGTGATGATGATGATGATGATGATGATGATGATGATGAAATAATATAAAAGAATTCATGTTTGGTTTGGTTTGGTTTATTTTGTTTAACGTCCTATTAACAGCTAAGGTCATTTAAGGACGGCATCCCGTACGTGCGACATGCATGCGTGTGGTGAGTGCGTATGTGTGTTTTGGGAGGCTGCGGTATATACACTGGCTGTTAATAGGACGTTACACAAAAACAAACCAAACTTAAAACTAAGGAAAGCACATAGCTCAGTGTCTCTGTGCAGATTGTTGTCTTTTTTTTGTTTTGTTTTGTTGTTGTTGTTGTTGTTGTTGTTGTAAAAAAAACAATTCAAGGATTGCAATAATTCTGGTGTAGGGGAGATAACTCTTATAAAAGATTTAAACATTTGTAGGACGATTCCGCATGATAGTCATTATTCTTCGTTTTAAACGTGAGAGAATGGACAGAGAAATGTATATTAAAGGATTAAACACAAACCGCTTTACACTCTTATTTATAAGCAAACAATGTTTTTCGTCTTCTTTGTACATCAAACAAAAATCCTATTCTTCTGAAAGATTGATGCCGATATTCTTATTTATTTGAAACATTGTGAGAAATATTCTTACAAAAACATTTCGAAACACACATAACGATGCCTACTGGTTTCAATACGAACTTCTTAGGTCGGGTGACACAGTGGTAACACACTTGCCTTTCACCTAGGCGACCGGGGTTCGATTCCCTGATCGGATGTGAAAGTTATGGGGTCACTTGCCTGACCACGTGGTCTTTCTTGGATTATTCCGGCTTCCTTCCATTCCAAGAACCCTGGCGCACTCAGGCTTTCCGAGCCATCAAGCGTGACGAATATAAGATAATGTATGTCTAACTTGTTTTCGCGATTGTTGTAAAATAAATGAAGCACTTATCCAAAGCGTTGGATGTGAAATTAAAAAAAATAAAATAATAATAATAATAATGCTAATAAAAAAAAACAACAAAAAACAAACAAACAAAAACAAACAAAATCTTGTCAGTCACTCATTCTATTTACAACGGCTCTCATATCTTTCAGTTTCTTGTGACACAAATATGTCGGCCATCTCTCTTTACCATGATATGGAAATCGATGTTATTCACTTGATACCTTAAACCTTTGATAAATTAAAAACCAATATGTATTAAATTAAAGCTTCAGGTACTAAGATCAAGTCTGTTGGTCAAGATGTTGGCTGTTTAATGTCCCTAGCCCCACTGACGAGTCCAATTAGGACAAAACAGCTTTACGATGTGCCTGACATCATTGACGAATCTTGGCAGGACGAAACAGCTGTATGATGTCCCTAGTATCATTGACGAATCGTAAAAGGACGAAACAGCTGTCCGATGTCCCTAACCTCATTGACGAGTCCTAGAAGTGCAACACAGCTATATGATGTCCCTAACATCACTGACGAGTCTAAGAAGGGTAACACAGCTGTATTATGTCTCTTACATCACTGAAGAGTCCTAGAAGGACGAAACAGCTGTATGGTGTCCCCAGCATCTCTGACAAGTCCTAGAAGTGCAACACAGCTGTATGATGTCCCTAACATCACTGACGAGTCCTAGAAGGTCGACACAGCCGTATGATGTACCTGACATCATTGACGAGTCCTAGAATGGTAACAAAGCTGTATGATGTCCCTGACATCACTGACGAGTCCTAGAAGGTCGACACAGCCGTATGATGTACCTGACATCATTGACGAGTCCTAGAATGGTAACAAAGCTGTATGATGTCCCTGACATCACTGACGAGTCCTAGAAGGTCGACATAGCCGTGTGATGTCCCTAACATCACTGATGAGTCCTAGAATGACGACACAGATGTCCGATGCATGCATGTACATATGAGTATTTGTTGATTTGCCCATAGTTGTGCAGATCTTGTACCTCCACTCAGTGGCCGAGTGGTTAAGGTGTCCCGACACTTTATCACTAGCCCTCCACCTCTGGGTTGCGAGTTCAAAACCTACGTGGGGCAGTTGCCAGGTACTGACCGTAGGCCGGTGGTTTTTCTCCGGGTACTCCGGCTTTCCTCCACCTCCAAACCTGGCACGTGCTTAAATGACCCTGGCAGTTAATAGGACGCTAAACAAAATAAACCAACAAACCTCCAAAACACTGAATTGAATGTTTTTATAAGGCCAGCTGTTTTCCAAATGTCTCTAACTGATATAATCGCTGTATCCTCTCTTTAGCTGGGTTAACGTATTGATGAAATGATACTGAACCCAGAGAGTCTCTGTATTCCCTGATTGCTCTCTGTGTGTCTCCAACCATCTCATAGCAGATACCAAGGAGATTGTGGACTATCCAGTTCTTGCTGCCACCCTGTTCCCTGTCATACTTTACAGCTCGAAGGTAGTCCAATGCTGTGTCACGTCTCCTAGCGTGGCCGAGTTCGTGGTAACACAGGAAAGACAGGAACAGGGCGAAGGGAAGTGGAGGAACACCCAGAGGACATTTTTCGACCTCCAGATGCAACTGTGACGGATAGAAATGTAAAGCATTCTGTGTGAACATGATATCTGATACACAGACAGCCTTACATTTCTGTAGCAGGGTATACCCCCGTCCACAGAAGCGTTGCTCATATTTGTCTTTGCAGTGAAAGTCTAAAACATAAATTTTAAAAGACGAAATCATGTTTCCACATATTTCCAGGGCTTTACTGTAATTCCCAGTCTGGTAGTAATATGTTGCTAATGTTAACTCTCCTGGACTTGTACACATTGATGCAATTGGTGTCAGAAGTTTCTTGGATTTCCTGAGCGATTTGTACTTCTCTTTATTTCCCCTCGCTGTATTATGTTTCTGGAAACCCTCCATTCCTTTGTGACATACCGCCATTGCCATAAATGTGTAAGGTATGAATTCATCCATGTCTGACTGTGATTTTGAGAGGAGTGAAAGAGAAGCAGGAATTACCTTGGGAGAACACTTACATACGAATGAGAATGTGTCAACCAGCACCACTTCATCACACACCAGTTCTAATCGTGTTGAAGGAGGTAGAACATATTCCCAGTCTCCATTCCTTACTCTATCAACAAGTTCTCCTATGGATGGTTGTATGAATGTTCCAACTGAAAGACAACCCCATTTCTTATCATAGAGATCAACCAGAAAATGAAGGAGCTTTCGTTGATTTTCACCGTGAACTTTCCCAAGAAACATATTGTTTCCTTTAATGAAGTAATTAGGACAATATCCTGTCTTCACCCATGTTATCAGAATGTTTAAACATAATATGAAACAGAGAAATGTGTATTTTTCTTGCCAAAGCAGACCAGGCGTGTTTTCCACTGCGTGGAAAATAACAGTTTTTATAATATATGATGATATGATATCTATATCTCCTGCTAACTGTTTCAACATGTCAGATATCTGTTTGAGGAAGTACTTGAGAAGTCCGTACACTAAATATTGTACATGAGTGAGAGAATACATGAGTTTCCTTTCCGCAGTCGTGAACGAAATCCTCCATTGTAGGAATGTGTCAGCAGACGTTTTGTCTCCCACAGGGACAAGATGACAACCACCTTGTACTATCTGATCTCTCAAAGCTTGATCTGGCCAGTTATAAAGGCGGGGCCTAGTCACCCACTCACCTGCCTCCTTAGGCCAACGATAACACCGGAAAGATTTCACATAATCTACATTTAAGTTATTATGTTCATATTCCATAGTACAAGCTGGACCATGAATTTCCGTGGGCAACTGGAAGTGTCCGCTCATGCTATCCTGGTCACATCTTGTGTATATTTCACTTGATATGAAATATGCATCTCTATCTGGAATAATAGATTCGATCACGTGTTCATGAACTCTTTCGCCCAGCTGAACTAATTCCAGGGTTACATAGCCAGGTCTGCTGTCAGCGTCTCTCATCACTAAAACTGTTTTATCCTTGTAGTCTGATTGAAAACTAGTATCCGGATATTGGCACAAAACTATCACAGCCTTATCATGTAGCATCATGTCGACGTCCGAGCCTTGCATGACCACTCCTTCGGCTACGCTTCCTGTATCGAATCCTTGGAGACATGTTGTTTCTTGATTGTTAAAGTGCTCCATTAAAACTGTCATCCTTCTCCTGGCGGCCACAACCTCACGACTCCCTATAAACCTGTCGAGGACGTGATACAGGAACCAGGAATTCTCATATTGCTCACCCTGATTTGCCATTTTCCAAATGTAGCAGATCCAGAAATCTGAGGAGGAAATTGAAAAAGTAAATTATCATGACAATATCTGAACTTAATAAAAGACATTTTAACAACCTTTAAACTTACCAAAATATCTCTATTTGATAAATTTTCACTAACTGTTGTTAGGCGCGATTCATTCTCCTAATTCTCTCTTTGTAGGTGTGGGATTTGTTTTTCTGAATTCACCTGTTTAGGGACGAGGGAGAGCCCTATAATACGGCCTGTTGTATTCCACGGTATGTGTGTCTCTCGCAGAATCCGTGTCATCTTTCAGAGGGGACATCAAAGAGACCAAACCTGATCTCCTGTCCCCATTACAAGACGTGCGATCTTAACTTATCCTTTCTTTCTTGCCTTTTTCCCCTTACTCTTTCTTTCTGTTTTATTTTTCACTCCTACCAAACCGATATCTTGTTTTTAAAATTCTGTTATTCGATTCCTGCACACTTATGCCACAGTGATTTTGTTCACTTTGTCGACACTGTATGGACCGAGTCAATGTGTCGGATATGACAGTGTGTCGGTAAAGTAAGTGTGTCGTATATGATAGTGTGTCGGTAAAGTAAGTGTGTCGGATATGACAGTGTGTCGGTAAAATCAACAATAGCATTGGGACATGTTGCCATTCTGTTGAATATCACGGGTCGAATGTTACAGGATGTCGTTGAAGTCATTCTTTGATATGTTCGCGATTTTTTTACCCCCGAAAATAAGCGGCTTTATTGCATTTTTGCCAGTGAAAGATAGTGATTTATCAAATTAATAAAACATATTTTCATTACAGCGATGAGCAGTGAAAATTTAAGAATTGCAGTGAAAATATAAGATTTTGCAGTGAAAATATAAGATTTTGCAGTGAAAATATAAGTTTTCCGTTTTTGACCAATCAGATCGGACCTTTGTATTCACCTTGTTGAAACTTGCCGATTTTTCCAATCGAAGCGGAGATAGATAAATTGGTTATTTTGCTGTATTTCTGATATTTTTAGACAAGTTTTTGACAAAATACTCACTTGACGTAGCTATTCATGCACAAATTATCCTATAACAGAAGAAAACGCGTAAATTGCGTTGCGTTGAGTAACGTCACAAAGAGATGACGTCATTACCAATTCCCACACTTTTTGACACTATTAATTTTTCGATGATTTTGATTGTTTTTTTTTTTTAAGTTATGAAATGCAATAAAAAGAAAATTGAATGGTTTCCCGTTAAATATAACATATTTCACTCGTATGACAGAATATTTCCATATCAAAATAAATATGGATATTCTGCCATACTCGTGAACTATATGTTATATTAAACGGGAAACCATTCAATATCCTCTATATATACAGTATATTATATCTGTTTAAAATCATAACAAGATGACGTCATTGATCAAAGGCTACTGCAGCATAATCTATGTGAACGCGTGTATGAGGGCATTGGACGGGTTTGTGGTCTATACTCACTTTGATAAACAGAGAGCAAAAAGAGAACATCGTTATGTCCTCTCTCAAGTTGTTAATTGTTGTTATTTATTTAGTACATAACACCGATTGACTTGTCGATGTAGACAGTGTCGTATGTCAGGACTACACACTATTTGCGTCAACCTAACAATGGGGAGGACAGCGATCCCAGATTTGATTTGATTTCATTCATATACGAATATCATATCAAAAGCTGCCGTCTTAATACATTAATAAGAAAACCTATACTCACTTTAGACCTTACCCCTGGCCACTTGAGCGTAAAAGTACGTGAATTATGATCAGTTACAGTCTGAAGACAATCGTCAGATCTTAATATTACATAGTATTGCTAGGAATAAATTAAACTATCGTCAGCCATCCAAACATTCTTTTACAATCCAAGATGGCGGCTAACATAGCTAAAAGGGACAACATCGGTAACGACTACTTCACAAAAACTGAATAGTGTTATAACTACATACGTGATAAACTTTCCCGAATTCGAAAGGCAGTAATTCATAGATTCATCGGAATGTGGTTAGAATATGTTGACATGCATTACACATAAAATGTATATTTATATATTTTGAAATCTTACCGGGAAGGGATAAGTGAGATCCAATGACGTTTTCATGAGGAATGACACGAAATACACCTGGTCGGGTCCAGTTGGTGAAGAGATGGTACCCCTTCGTTGTAAATGTATTTCTCACATCTTCATCACAATATGTAACTTGTTAATAAGAGGCGAAGATACAGGTGTGTCTCGTTAGCCCTTCCTAAGTAAAAGCCTAAAAAGCTCTGCTTGAATGCTTTTCTGTTGCAGAGGAATGTTAAAAATAGCCTACCCAATGACTCCGTCATGGTCTGTCTGTTGCTAAAGGGTAAATATACACGTATCTGTATATAGAGTTACAGGTACTGTAATACTGGTAGTATTTATGTATGGTTTTCTTCCCCTTCTGCCTTTTATGTTAAACACTTTTTATTGGATTAGCGTTGCTAGTCTAAACTGTTAACATGTAATTTGTTTAACTACATGTATCTAAAAATGTTGGATTGTATCACAAGACTTGAGTAACCATAGCCACTTTTTGGTTGTAAACTAATCGTGAGTGTACAAATATATTTTTGCCAGTGAAATATATAGAGGATATTGAATGGTTTCCCGTTTAATATAACATATATTTCACGAGTATGAGAGAATATCAATATATTACGAGTGAAAATATAGGATTTTGCTGTGAAAATGTAAGTTTTTTGTTTTTTTACCAATCAGAGAGCACCTTTGTATTCTCCTCATAGGAACTTGATGATATTTCCCATCCAAGCGAAGAAAGATAGATGGGTTATTTCGCTGTATTTCTGAAATATTCAGACTAGTTTTTGACAAAATGCTCACTTGGCGTTAGCTTTTAATGCACAGGTTCTCCGTTAACAGCAGAAAACGATTAATTTGCGCTGATCAGTCCTTTCAAAATGACGTGGAGTAAAGTCACAAAGAAACGACGTCATGAATTGTGTTACTGATAACCGCATTTTTTGACATTATTAATTTTTCTATGTTTTTAGTTTGTTTTAAGCATAAACATACAATAAAAAGGAAATTGATTGTTTTCCGACTGAATACAACATATACTGTTTATTTCACTCGTATGACAGAATATGTAGAGGATATTGAATGGTTTCCCGTTTAATATAACATATATTTCACGAGTACGACAGAATATTGATATTTTCACGAGTGCGAAGCACGAGTGAAAAGTATCGAAATATTCTGTCATACGAGTGAAAATATTTATATTTAACGGGAAACCATTCAGTTTTCTTTTTATTGCATTTAATAAACTTAAAAACAAAATTAAAAACATCGAAAAATTAATAGTCAAAAAGATCGGGAATCAGTAATGACGTCATCTCTTTGTGACGTTACTCCACGTCAACATGACGGCGCCATTTTGAAAGGACTGATCAGCGCAATTTAAGCGTTTTCTGCTGTTATAGGAGAATCTGCGCATGACTAGCTAACGTCAAGTTAGTATTTAGTCAAAAACTGGTCAGAATATTTCAAAGATACAGCAAAATAACCAATTTATCTATCTCCGCCTCGATTGGAAAAATCGGCAAGTTTCAACGAGGTGAATACAAAGGTCCGCTCTGACTGGTCAAAAACGGAAAACTTATATTTTCACTGCAAAATCTTATATTTTCACTGCAAAATCTTAATATCCACTGTTCATCGCTACAGTGAAAATATAAGTTTTATTAGTTTCATAAATCTCTATATTTCACTGGCAAAAATGCAATAAATCGATATTTTTCACACGTGCTTTGTCATACTCGTGAAATATATGCTTTATTCAACGGGAAACCATGCAATATCCTCTATATATTTTTACCATGTTTCGCTTGATGTTGTTTCGCCTTTTTGTCCATTTAACTAATAATTTTTACCGTTTTTTGGCCCTAATGACCTTCAGAGTTTTGACGGGCCGTTAAGAACTATAGCTTACCTTTTTCTGTACATTACACAATGGTTATGCAAGTTTTATATACTTATTGAAATGTGAGCAGCCCTCATATTTGTAGCATTAAGATTGTATTCTGGTAATGAAATGTGCATACAATTTGTGTAAATAATAGCATTTATTTTCTTTGTAATAAATGCCTGTTATTTTTGATGGATCTCTTGTTTGGGTTATTTCCCTTTGATCAGTGAGTAGTCTAATTTGAACAGTTAGTCTAGAGTTATCGTTCTTGAAATTCTACTTCCTGTTGGTACATGCGAGGGAAAATATCAATCAAGCTATTTTGGTGGTAATGTATCCTCATTATTGTTTATGCTATTGAAAATTTCATTCAATTTAATACGGTGAATATGTTGAGAATGTTTCTAAGATGGATGGATCACGATTGTTGTTGGATGTTAGGCAGATTTTGGCATATTGATTAATAATCGAGAAGCGAAAATATTTGACCCACTTTGCATGGCGAGATGCCGTTGTCCGGTAAATCAATCATTCTGCTATTTCTATAACGTATTACATCGTTGCTTATGAAGCCATCCTTTATGTATTTGTTAAGTCATGCAACACTTCACTTCGTATGATATTTGAGTTTGTGAACAAAATTTTTGAATTACTACTTGTGTGAAAATTTAACGGGGGTCGTCTCAAAAGCAAAAAATATTATAACGGTACAGAATGGAAAGTTGAAAAAAGGACATCGTGATAAAAGTACCTGATATATCGTCACGGAATTATTCTTCGGCAGAGAGTTCGGTATCTATCATTTTCTACTTCGACGTCTTCGTATTTGGAGACAAGTCTTTATTTGGGGGTCGTTTCAAAAACAGAATGTGGATTATGTATCATGGGCTGTTGTTAAACTTATTGTTTTATTTGTGACATACAAAATTGTTGGGTTGGACAATTGCTGAGTAATCGAATTTGCAAATAGATCAATATAATTTGTGTAATGGTATGTGTATTCATGGTTTATTCTATGGCTAATACTTATATATGGACCTGTATTTCTTATAATATAAGGCTCATTCAGGAAATAATAAGAGGTTTATGATATTTAATACTTTACTTTAAAGACCTGTATGTCTTATTTGGTATTAACTCCATAATTCCATATGGGTGATGTAGATTTAAGATAAAATTACAAAGGCTTGTTTGATTTATTATGCTGCTATTCAGATGCATGCTATATATAAAACAATCGCTTATTAAGTTAATCAGAATGATGTAAGGAAATATTGTTAAACAGTAAAAGATGTGATGATTTAAATAAAGAAAAACTTATTATTGTTTTTCTTCTTCGAGTGGATACGGGACATCATGTCAAGTACAAGAAAGAAAAGACTGACAGAAACAAGGGCACAGGTAGATGCTGAAGTCCAAACCGTGACGGGGCAGCAGGCTACCAACTCATCTGGAGTGATGGATATACCGCAGGACGTAGAATTAGAACCTGATCAGGGTGAGGATCCGCAACCAATCCCGTCCATTTACAATTCTTTGGGCACAAATGTGTCGGAAGCAAACAAAGAAAAAATTATATCAGGGAGGTACATTGATCTTGGTGTATTGTTACACCATGGGGGTGAAGAAAAAGATCCGAAGATCTCGTTTAATAAACAAGGTCAGTTGGTGGCAAAGTATACATCATCAGAAAAAATATTCACAATAGAAAGGTGGACCGATGCATTTTTGGTCTATGTAACAATATATGGGTCAGCACATCCTTGTAAATATCCAGACCTTATCAAATATATGCACAGTGTACGTCTTGGGACATTAAAATTCTCAAAGGGTCTTGGTTGGAAAAATTATGACCAGCAATTCCGATTAAAGATGAGTTCAGACCCTACTAAATGTTGGGCAACAGTTGACAATGAACTGTGGTTACTATATATGTTGGGGAACTCTAACCAATCAGCAACCCCTGCCCAGAGGCCTGGTTCAGGAGGTAATTCTAGGAGTAATTACTGCTATGATTATAATTACCAGGGGTCATGTTACAAATACCCATGTACATTTTTGCATAGCTGTATGAAGTGTTCAGGCAACCATCCAATGATACTTTGTCAAGGGAAGAGCAATAATTCCTTTCGTCCCAACTTCAATCAAGGAAACCCCCGTTTTAGGACCCCAAACCCAGGTTACTTCCACAATCAAGCAGGAAACAGAGGTTACCAAGGGGGCCGAGGGAGGTTCCCTCGTGGGCGAGGTCAACGATTTATGGGTCCTTGGGAAAACACCCATTAGAATTGATAGGTTGAGAGATAGTATTAGGGATTACCCTTTATGTAGTGTAGCTCATGAGTTAACAAGGGGTTTTTCTATTGGCTTTAGATTGCAATACACTGGTCCTAGAGCACCAACACATTGCAAGAATTTAGTTTCTGTTTTAGAGAATCCAACAGCAGCCAGGGAGAAAGTTTTAAAGGAGGTTAGTTTAGGTAGAATTACTGGGCCATTTTCGATAAAACCTATTTCTACGTTACGTATATCCCCTATAGGGCTTGTCCCAAAATCAGATAATACCTGGCGTTTGATAACGCACCTGTCCTACCCTGAAGGGAATAGTGTTAACTCCCACATTGACGAGTCTTTACAGGGGCTAATCTAGGATTTGGGGAATACTACCTATTATAAAATTTAGGGGAAATGAAGGGGCCATAGAGTCTTGATGGGGAATTTGTTTTTATTCATTGGGGAAAACAACATCAGTGGGGAATACTACCTTATTTCGGTAGTAAAAATGGGCTAGATTAACCTCTGCTTTATGTACAGTGAATTACACGTCATTTGATAAAGTGTTAGATATGATTTCAAATCTTGGTAAAGGAACATTATTAGCGAAGATGGACATAAAGTCGGCATTCAGGTTGTTACCTGTACACCCTGGTGATTTTGACCAGTTAGGTTTCATGCTTGATGGGGAGTACTTTGTAGACAAGTGTCTGCCAATGGGCTGTGCGATATCTTGCAGTATATTTGAGAAATTTTCATCTTTTCTTCATTGGCTGGTTGAGGTTAGATCCAAACTTTGTTCTCTTGATCATTATCTTGATGATTTTATTTTTGCTGGGAGACCTCAATCTGATAGTTGTAGAACATTGATGGATTGCTTTGAAGGAGTTTGTCAGGAGTTGGGGGTTCCAATTGCTCAAGAAAAAACAGTAGGCCCTGTAACTTGTTTAATATTTCTAGGTCTAGAGATCGATACACAAAAAATGGTGGTGCGTATACCAAAACAGAAAATACTGGAGCTGAAAAACCAGTTGAGTGATCTTGAAGGTAGAAAAAAGATAACTTTGCGAGGACTTCAATCAGTGGTAGGGTGTTTAAGCTTTTTCTGTAGAGCTGTTAGACCAGGTAGGGCTTTTCTTAGAAGATTCTATGATGCAATGTCCAAAGTTAAGGAACCACATCATTTTGTGAAGATAAATATTGATATGAAGTCAGATGTACAGATGTGGTTACAGTTTTTGGATTCGTTTTCAGGTCAAGCTTATTTTCCTGAGGTTTCTTGGTCAGAAAATCATGTGATTCAACTCTTTACTGACAGTGCAGGCTCATCTGAACTTGGTTGTGGGGCATTCTTCAATGGGAAATGGGCTTTTTATCAGTGGCCACAGGATTGGATAGGAGAGGCTGTTATGAGGGATATTACTCTTTTGGAATTTGTACCCGTTGTGTTGGCATTGAGTCTGTGGGGCCCCTTGTTAATAAATAAGCAAATACAATTTAGAATTGACAACATTTCCTTAGTGTCCATTTTGAATACTCCGACTTCAAAATCAAAGCGAGTAATGCATTTGGTAAGGTGGTTTGTTCTCTTGATAATGAGAAACAATGTATTTTTCCGAGCACAGCATGTTTCTGGAGTTGATAACAGTATTGCAGATTCTATTTCTCGGAAACAGTGGGGGAAATTCCGTCAACTGGCACCAGCTGCAGCGGAATGTCCAGAGGACATTCCAGTACAGTTCAAGCAAATGATTTCAAAGTTGAAGTGGATAGACTCTTAAGTGTATCTATGGCTGAAAATACCAAGATGACATATCAAACAGGACTTAATTCGTTTGAAAGATTCAGATGCGAGTTTCAGTACCTGTCAACGTGGCCACCAGCATTGGAACAAGTTGTTCAATTTATTGCACATCTTTCACTGAAAGGGAAATCTGCAGCAACAGCTAATTCCTATGTGTCCTCAATTAGCTATAGGTGTAAGTTAGAAAACAACACGGATCCCACTAAATGTTTCATTGTAAACAAGATGTTAGAGGGTATGAAACGGACAAGTAAGAAAACCAACCCTCGGCTACCTATCACAAGGGATTTGCTTGAAAAAATTATTGGGGTGTTGCCAAATGTTTGTCACAATAGGTATGAGTTTATATTATTTAAAGTTGCTTATACTTTGGCCTTTGCAGGTTTCTTGAGAGTAGGGGAGATAACTCTTACCAGAGGGGGACAGTTACAGAACATTGTTAGTGTAAAGGATGTAGAAAAAGGGAAAGATGGCTCAGAGTTATATCTTAAAATTCGGTCTTCAAAAACTGATCAGTTGGGGAAAGGGACTACAATTGTCATTCACAGAAATAATGATGGGATATGCCCCGTTCAAAGTATGCAGGAATTCTTACAGATTCGTCCAAAACGTGTTGGCCCTCTGTTATGTCACTATGGGGGAACTTTTATGACAAGGTATCAATTTAGTGCAGTTTTAAAAAAGGCCTTGGGTCGATTAGGTTATGATGCATCTTCCTACAAATCACATTCTTTCAGAATAGGGGCAGCAACTTCTGCTGCAATGTCAGGTCTTTCAGACTCGGAAATAAAACGGGCCGGAACATGGTCCTCACAGTGTTTTCAAACATACATACGTATACCTACTTAATAAATCGGGTGAAATTAATAGGTATCCCCAGTCTTCGGCACCATGCTGAAAATCATTTTCAAGTTTTTCAGGTTTGACATTGTGGTGCGTTGGCTCATCCATCGTCAAAAGGGCACAGTTTGAGGCAATGCTGAGGCCTGGGGGTCCAGATCTGGGCTTACAGCGGTTGAACGTAAATATTTGGTGGCAAGGTTATGGGGGGCTGAAACTGAAGAACCTTGATGCAAAAATAAACCTTTTACGGTCAATGGGTCCAGCCCCAGATTTAATTCTATTGCATATAGGAGGCAATGATATAGGGAGTAGCCCCCTTGGAGATATAGTCCACATGGCTCGTGCTACAATTGTCAGGGTTGTAAATAAATTCCCCGGGATAAAGATTATTTGGTCTCAAATTTTACCTCGTTTGGAATGGAGAGGTTGCACTTCAGAAGAATATGATGCAATGGACCGATGTAGAGTTAGACTAAATAGTGCTTGTGCAAAAACTGTTATAGAGTATGGGGTTTTTTTACATCAAACATCCAGACATTACTCGAACGAGTCGCAACTTGTATTGTGATGGGGTGCATTTGTCTGTCGCAGGAAATAATATATTTCTCAATGATTTACAAGGGGGTATTGAGGAACTCTTAACAAAAGGGGGGGTCTGTTTTTCCTCCAGATCAAAATTGAATGGGACATGTGTGGTCACGGGTAGCTAATTTGCCGTTTCCTCCCCACTAGTGTGTGGCGGTGGTCTCCGCAGTGCTAGGGCACCGCGGTGACCATTTGGCTGCTTCACGGCAAATTCTTGGACAATTAATGGAAGTAGTGCTTTTTGATCGCCGTTATCGGGGTCAAAATATATATCTATACTTTTAACAAATGATTGAAGTGAATTGGATTGAAATTTGAAAATGGTGAATTATTATTATTGACTGAATATGTTGAATTGACTGAATACAGATGAATACTCAGTGATGCATTATGTGAATGCAGTTGAAGACATTAAATTGAGTGAATTGAAAACATTGAAATGTGTAAACTCAAGTGAATAGCTACAAATGAATATTGAATTCAGTGAATATTGAATTGATTGACTATTGAATTGAGTGAATATCAAATTGATTGATTATTGAATTGAGTGAATATTGAATTGAATGATTATTGAATTGATTGATTATTGAATTATTGAATTGAGTGAATATTGAATTGAATGATTATTGAATTGATTGATTATTGAATTGAGTGAAAATTGTGGCTGACCATTTGCGGCAGCCAAACATATTGTTAAGTATATTAGCCGTGACCACATATCGCCAAAACAATAAATAAAACATTTCAGTTGACTTTATTTCTGTGTTGTTGATCCATTCTAATAATAATGTCATTTATAATCAATATACATGTATGTTAATAATTCCATCCCTCAAAACGCAATACATATCGAAATATAATATTTTGAATTAAACTTTGAGCTGAATATTTCGATAGATGCCTGTGTTCAATAACGAGAATAAAGAGTAGGGTCTTGAGATTTTAAAAATAAAAAACAGACTCCTGGTATAAATAGAAAGGTGTAGGATTTCAGGTGTAAAAAGGCGGGAATTCCCCAGGTGGGGGTTCCCCTGTCCACTGTAAATATCAGGGTTACTGTCTTCCAAGTACTGGTGTGCTCTTATATGCTATTAAACCTATCCAGTAACATCATTTTTGCGGTAGGAAAATCTTCCATCTTTAATTTGATGTCAATATCACAACATTTGAACTTCAAATGAGCGATTGAGGGGAGGAGTCATTGGTAATAACATATAGTGAAATAATTAGTTGTGTGAGACCTGGTATTAACACCAATCAGACATCAGTAACATTAAGAATTGTTTCTCCAGATGTAAATTTTACCACCAAAACGGAAATATATCCGCTGCGTAGAAAATTTCGTGGACGTAATTTTCATTTCCGATGAAGAAACAAGTCTTATCAAATGAAATTTAAGAAATTTAATGTAAAATGAATTCAAATGATCATGGTTATAGAATCAAATTCGGTCAAATTCACAAGCGTAGTAAAGCATCATATAGCATATTTTATAATGCTAGTTATGTACATTGACTATTGTAGTTATTATTATCATCGTGAAAATATAATTCAAGATTGGTTGGGTTATTCTAAATTGACGTTTAATGGAAAATACAATAGTCACTGTAGTGAAAATGTTTTTAAGCATCTCTCGATCCATGTTGTTTGTTGACATCTATCTAGAAAAAGCGTGATGTAGGGAGAAGAGTTGTGATTGGTTGATTCATTGAAGACTTCAAAGCTAATGTAACATGTTCCTCCACATTTAAAGCCTTTTCGTATTGCTGAACCTGACATACCTTCTTTCGGAATTGCTACAGTTATATTGTCTTTATCCTGTATTTCTGTAATTCCACAGGGCACATTTTCCTGAAGAAATGTTTAAAACATTATACAAGCAATGGTTTAGAAAAAAACAAACAAACTGTGATAGATCTATTACGCAAGTTGATCATGCAGACAAACTTTACAAACTTTACAAAGCCTTATATAGCTTTGTGTTAAATGCATGGCCATAACACCATTTGCTAATCACTGTATCTGCACTTCAAGAAGTATTCCGAGTATCAACTCGATCCAATGGATTAAGATAGTATCAGTTCTGTTGAAATCCGATAATCATCGGTTGAGATATTTTTGGGAAATTGCCCCTCGTAAATAATCATTGTGTGTCGAATATAAGAGCTGCCTCATACAGATATTTCACCATTTAATGTTTTGTGCTGGAAATTACGAAAGCCGGTTGGGACCATTTTTGTAGAAGAAAATAAAAAAAAATTCGCGTTATTACGCGAAACTAACGCGTTATATCGCGAAACTTTCGCGTTATTACGCGAAACTAACGCGTTATATCGCGAAACTTTCGCGTAATTACGCGAAACTAACGCGTTATTACACGAAACTTTCGCGTTATTTCGCGAAACTTTCGCGTTATTTCGCGAAACTTACGCGTTATATCACGAATATATATTGATAGTTATAAGAAGTATTTTTTTTTACTATTTCCTATTCTGTACATTCAATTTTTGTAACTATACATGTTTTTGAAATGTCTGAATAAAAGAAAGTTTAAACTAAGTATCGGCTACTTCTGAAGAGTATTGACATGAGGCACGACAGTTTAGTGAGTTTTTATTTTGAGCTTGGCCTATCCCAAGCTGAAATTTTGAGTTTTTTTAACAATAGTGGATAGTGCTGTTTTAAGCAATTCAACACGTAAACGAACTTTGAAACGATAGTGTTTAACAATAAGGAAATTAGTTCTCGGATATATACGATGTTGCATTATTCATTCTCAAAGAATTACAAAATTCTGGACAGAAAAAAAATCTTGGTTCTCGCCCTCCATCTTTACAGTCAGTATCTGATACTCTGAAACCATTTCATCGTCTGCTATAACCTGCTGCGCATTATAACGCAAAAGTTTCGTGATATTATACAATTATCGACCTGTTTTCAGGTAAATATGATGATTTGTAAACAACTCGAGAAAATGATATTTCCCGAGGCCGAAGGTCATCGTATTCACCTGAAAACAGGTTGATAACTGCTTTATTATATGACAAAACTGCAACATTTTCATATTACAGAATGATTATCATTACCTGTCATAGGATTGAAAAAATAATAGTGATCGACTGGAGAAAGGTTCAAAATGATATTTAAAAAGTCAAAGTCAACAATGAATTTAAACTTCATTATTTATTATTGCTTAAAATTCAACAAAATTTAAATGCTAAAACATCTAAAAATTCAGTCTATTAAACTCTGTCCGGGAGTACATACCTACACGTACATGTAAGCATGCATTTTTGACGACACGGATAGTTGGACATTCCCTTGTTACTATATTTGGGTGTGTAATCGAGTTGTTGGATTGTTATGTCACCCTGGATTTGACGTCACGGATTGCGGGAGAGTCCCTGTTATTATATTTGGGTGCGTATTCTAGTTATTGGGTGGTTGTATCACTCTGTAGCGAGAGAGGGTACGGACAAAAGCCTCCCCCCCCCTCCCCTCCCTAGACATTAACCTCTATGACAAAAGCCCCTTCATACTAATCAAAAAGTGGACAAAAGCTCCTTTATATAAAAAAAAAAATTAATTTCAATATATGTACATTTTCATTGATGTTGTATTCTCATGAAAAGAAATATATCATTAATGTCTTCATAAGGGTAAGGGACGGGGGTGTTTTGTCCTACACTGAGGCACGGATTCGGGGTTGATAATAATATTTGATCAAAGGGATAATGTTTAGAATTGCCCAATCTGGAAAGGGGGGAAATCACAGTCATATAATAATATTTCGCGTAATTACGCGTTAGTTTCGCGTAATAACGCGTAAGTTTCGCGTAATAACGCGTTAGTTTCGCGTAATTACGCGAAAGTTTCGCGATATATCGCGTTAGTTTCGCGTAATAACGCGTTAGTTTCGCGTTATTACACGAAAGTTTCGCGATATAACGCGTTAGTTTCGCGTAATTACGCGAAAGTTTCGCGATATAACGCGTTAGTTTCGCGATATAACGCGTTAGTTTCGCGATATAACGCGTTAGTTTCGCGTAATAACGCGTTAGTTTCGCGAAATAACGCGAAAGTTTCGCGTAATAACGCGTTAGTTTCGCGTAATTACGCGAAAGTTTCGCGATATAACGCGTTAGTTTCGCGTAATAACGCGAAAGTTTCGCGATATAACGCGTTAGTTTCGCGTAATAACGCGAATTTTTTTTTATTTTCTTCTACAAAAATGGTCCCAACCGGCTTTCGTAGGAAATAAATCGACATAACGTCGAATATTTGCATATCATGCACGTTTTGGTAAAGAGATATGGGTTTCAGCTCTGAACATTCTTATATACATTCTTGCTTATAAAGAATAGCTTAAAATAACACTATGCATACTATTTATATAATGTGAATTGACAAATACGGAAGAGATATCGTTAAGATATGGTTACAAAGAAATTAATGGATTTGGATTGAAATTAGGCTACAACTTTCCAATACATAAAATGTGAAATACAAAGTCAGATATGTGTTCGATACTTGTTGATATGCTGAATGGCTTTGTTGTCACCACATTTGTTCCTTTTTTGAGAATGTGACTTAACTCGAATTTGACCTAGATTTGTATGGCCGTTGTCGATGGAGCAGAAGACGTTTTCCCTGCCGGAACACATGGGTTTTATTTGCTTCGTAACTCTCTAGGGACTCCATGCAATAAAACTTAATGTTATTTTTAATTTTCATTGTTAATTTTTATTCGAATCATTTTCTTAAGTTTTAATAGTTACATTAAAAAGAGAATAAGACAGAAATAGAAGTCTTAATAATTTCTTCTGGTTCAATATTAAATGTTAAACAATTAAACAATAAATTGAAAAAAATATAAGTATGTACAATAAATTGTAAGATCACCCAAGCAATAGGTATACAACTATTGCACATTGTCAACAATGTGCAATAGAATGCAAGTGCAATGCCAATCGATTCACAAATTAGGGTGGGTTTGATTTGCCAAGCCACGTGGTACTGATGCCGACTCAGTGTCATGTTGAAATAAGCAAGGGGACATCACTCTTACCACTTAAGCCTGATAGGGTCGCTTATACATATGCGCAAAAATTAATTGATCGCTTAATTATCACCGCGGCTGTTAATACCGTATATTGAACTGTATATACCGTATATTGGTTTATTTTTTGTGGAGAAAATCATAAAAAAGCAACAAATGTGTAATTTTCACGACTTTATTATTTGCGATTTCATTGTTTCAAAAGATTTAAAAAAGCACAATATTTGCACATCGATGCTAAGATCTTTTTATAGACAGTCACGACAATTTGTACTGAGTAAAACACTGTTTACAAAACAGAAGCTCACTCACGATTCACAAGCTCCGAAATTCTCTCTTGAATATATTAATTACGATGTCTGTATGTGATTCAGCCAATTACGATGTCTGGATGTGATTCAGCCTAATGATAATACATTTGTACATTAAATAGCACCAATTGATTTTAAAGATGTCAAGTGTAAACATATAACGACTTTTAAAATGAAATCCCCACCAATAGAAATATAAAAAAAATATGTGAAATAGATTTTTATGTAACTGTTTGTCTGAGAATATTATATTACAACGTATATATAAACAATTGTATTTGAAAACACTTTTCAACAAAGTTAACTTGGAATTGATACTTGAAAAAGAGGCATTTCAAATTTTACATAAAGAATCAAGTATTTATGTCATATGATTATGAGTATAGGCCCTTTAAATATATCTGCTTTGTACACTTTTACATTTTATTGTTAGTTAATATGCAAGTAATACATGTTGTACCAACGGTTAGGCATTAATAATAAAATCTATTTACTGAACATATTTCTGTCTTTTTGATATGGAGGATGACAATAAACGATTTAAAAGTATATGTCTCATTAATGAACATAATCAAAGTATCCTTACTGAATGATAAGCAAAGCATGATAGCTACACGTGTGTTCACTATACATGTATGCTCACTGTACATGTTTGTTCATTGTCCACGTGTGTTCACTGTACATGTATGTTAATTGTACATGTATGTTCACTGTACATGTATGTTCACTGTACATGTATGCTCACTGTACATGTATGTTCACTGTCCACGTGTTTTCACTGTACATGTATGCTCACTGTACATGTTTGTCACTGTCCACGTGTTTTCACTGTACATGTATGCTCACTGTACATGTTTGTTCATTGTCCACGTGTGTTCACTGTACATGTATGTTCACTGTACATGTATGTTCACTGTACATGTATGCTCACTGTACATGTTTGTTCAATGTACATGTATGTTCACTGTACATGTATGCTCACTGTACATGTTTGTTCACTGTCCACGTGTTTTCACTGTACATGTATGTTAATTGAACATGTTTGTTCACTGTCCACGTGTGTTCACTGTACATATTTCTTCGTTGACTTGCATGTCCACTGTACACGTGTGTTCATTGCACATGTATTTTCATTGTACATGTACATGTATGTTCACTGTACGCCTGTGTTCACTTCACATGTGTGTTCATTGTACATGTATGTCCACTGTACTTGAACGTTCACTTCATATGTATGTTCATTGTACATGTATGTCCACTGTACTTGTGTGTTCACTTCACATGTATGTTCATTGTACATGTACGCCCACTGTACTTGTACGTTCACTTCACATGTATGTTCATTGTACATGTATGTCCACTGTACTTGTACGTTCACTTCACATGTATGTTCAATGTACATGTATGTCCACTGTACTTGTACGTTCACTTCACATGTATGTTCATTGTACATGTATGTCCACTGTACTTGTACGTTCACTTCACATGTACGTTCACTTCACATGTATGTCCACTGTACTTGTACGTTCACTTCACATGTATGTTCACTTCACATGTATGTTCATTGTACATGTAAGTCCATTGTACGTGTAAGTTCATTATAATGTATAATTGGCATGATAATATTGTTCCATGTACACCAGTGACCACTCTTAGTGTACTTTCACTGTTTATGTATGTTCAGGGGCCGCAGTGGCCGATTGGGTAAGGTGTCCCGACACGTTATAACTAGCCATATACCTCTGGGTTGCGAGTTCGAAACCTACGTGGGGCAGTTGTCAGGTACTGACTGTAGGCCGGTGGTTTTTCTCCGGGTACTCCGGCTTTCCTCCACCTCCAAAACCTGGCACGTCCTTAAATGACCCTGGCTGTTAATAGGACGTTAAACAAAAACAAACCAAACCAAACCAAAGACAAGTCATCACGAAGTCTTATGTACCTGATGGAATTGTGCAGCACAGAAAACACGATATTCTCATTCCATCGATGACTTGACGACACAGGTTGAATTAAAATCACAGAGGGCATTTTAAGTTCAAATCAATGATTAGTTAGGTGTCGTCTATTAAACAGTTACGTTTAATCTTGCGAAACACCTGGGCCCAGTTGTTCAAAAGGCAATTAGACTAAGCACAGTTTAACAACAATATTAAAATCCTGATAAAATGATTTCGGGTAAAACTTATTTGACAAAATCTTCTGAAACTATAACACCTACCAGTCTCTTCATATCTGCTGATTTTGAAGGATATACACACATAGGATTTGAAGTAAAGGAGAAATGATATTTTCACTAATCGAGTGATTAAGTTAATCACCCTTTGAACAACTGGGCCCTGGTCTAACTATCTATGTACAAATCATATCATCATTTTATCGTGGTTGAGCCTGAACTTCATCGATTTGTTTGCATGGAGAACTACACAGATTTGAGATATTTTCTTGGGTTTCTTTTTTTCAAACTTTATGATATCTTATTATGCTATATGCGGCTAGAGATAGCGAAATGGAATACAACGAAAATATATTTTTCATTGATTCATATACCTCAGTAAAACAGCGTGAACGAACAGACCGAGATGTATACGTTATTTAAACTAATTTAATTTGATACTCAATGATGAAATTTAAGTATTTAGCTCTACAAATATTTCCTTGTCCGGACGGGATTTTGGAAGGAAGGAAGTGATGATAGATTAAGTACGCATTGATTTTTATACTTTTTTTTTCTTCCTTTTCTCCCCACTCAGGAATAGGTTTATTCTCTGTATCAATACATGGATTCAATGCGACATAAGATATATCGTATTTATTACATTTTTACCAGTGAAATATCAAAAATTATTCATTCTATAAAAGTGATATTTTACCAGTGAAATATCAAAAATTATTCATTCTACACATGGACCAGTCATCGGGGCCGAGTGGTTAAGGTGTCCCGACACTTTATCACTAGCCCCCCACCTCTGGGTTGCGAGTTCGAAACCTACGTGGGGCAGTTGTCAGGTACTGACTGTAGGCCGGTGGTTTTTCTCCGGGTACTCCGGCTTTCCTCCACCTCCAAAACCTGGCACGTCCTTAAATGACCCTGGCTGTTAATAGGACGTTAAACAAAAACAAACCAAACCAAACCAAAGACAAGTCATCACGAAGTCTTATGTACCTGATGGAATTGTGCAGCACAGAAAACACGATATTCTCATTCCATCGATGACTTGACGACACAGGTTGAATTAAAATCACAGAGGGCATTTTAAGTTCAAATCAATGATTAGTTAGGTGTCGTCTATTAAACAGTTACGTTTAATCTTGCGAAACACCTGGGCCCAGTTGTTCAAAAGGCAATTAGACTAAGCACAGTTTAACAACAATATTAAAATCCTGATAAAATGATTTATATTATGATTTTATACATATACACACCATTAATCAGTTTTGAATCTTTTTTTACGACGGTAACCATTTAATCGAGCGTCTAACAAAATACCACCTGACTTGTCAGCGGCGAGTTGTACTAAATAAATATATCATCAGGATTTTATCACGGTGCAAGTAACAATGTTTCTGTACATATCCTCCAGAACAATTTTTACCATGCGGATTTTTATGCTACGAGTCAAATGTTAGAAATTTCTGTGTTTACAATCAGTGACTCATATCCAATACGCATGAATAAAATATTAAATCAAGATTCAAGATCTAATACATTTCACCTATAAGCAATGGCTATAAGCAATTAATTTCCACAATACGGAGGAAATTAGAACAACAAGCATGTGACAGAACTCGGTTGACAAAGAAAGGAGTACTGAAAGAGATTATCAGAATTTAATAATTCTTGGCTATGCATTCAAGTACAATCATTTTTCTATCTTACGAATGATTAAAAAATTTACCTTGCCAACAAAGTAAAATGTATATAGTAATATATTTCATCGTTCAAGCTTTATTCTTCCATTTAAATTAATTAAAGACAACTTCGAGTTTATAAGTTCCACTTCCGGTTTATAAAAACTACTTCCTGGCTACAGATACTGTTTCTGGTTTACACAAACAAAAGGAATATTTCACTGAATTATAAATTTTAAAATATTTGACAACTAATAATATAGAAGAAGTTAAAGGCGACGTGGTTGACTGAAACCATGATTTTTTAAGCCAATGAAAATTCTTAATACAAGCAAGATTAAGATGTTATGAATGAGTATATGGCTAACTGTACGACTATATAGCATAAATTATGAGGTCCCTTTCCTGTTTACAAGGTATGTAATTGATAAAGGCCGAAATTGAAGGGAAAAAAACTTACAGTGGAAGTTTATTTACATTTATTGACAATCAATTTATGTTTTATTTTTAAAACTGAACGCAATGTTCATGGATATCATCTACATTGTAACTTAGTCTCGTGGCTGCCATTAAATCGTATCTCTTATTTCTAACAGTAACGTATATTGTAGTTTCAATTGTTTGTAGTGCCTAAGGAAGAAAATGAAACACGGAAAAATTATGACTATTGCTAAACAAGCAAAAAATGATTTTAGTAAAAATAGCTCTCGATATCTCTGTCCGTGATCGGATTAAAAAAAAAACATCCTCATATATCTTCCGCCATTTTCAAGCTTCGCACTTCCTGTACCATCGCGCAACCTAATACAAGGGCGCCCTCCAAGTCCGTCAACTTTCTCTACGGTGCATTTCTAGGTTCGAAGAAGATTTTTTTTAAAATCATTGCTTCATCCGATATCCTCAAGATAGAACAGGGTGAAGCTAATTATATTTTCTAAAATGGAGCTTCCCATCGACCTACATTAAGAAGAATTCAAACTTACCGAAATGTATTAAAGGAGATCAAAGTTATGATGTCGAACGTCAGGATATTTTGTGATACGTCGTGAAATTTCCTGTTAGAGAAATAGTATCCTTTTCTTTCACCATCTTGTTTGTTGACCCGATGTATATTTCACCATTTTGGTTCGCATAGAGTTGTATAGTTCACCATCTTTTTATTTATTGATTTATTTTGTCCGGATGAACATTTCACCATTTTGTTTGTTGCACGGATTTTTTTGTTTCACAGTTTTGATTTTTGGACGGGTGCATATTTCATCGTTTTCTTTGCTGTCTGGATGTACAATTCACCGTTTTGGTTGGTTCATGTTTAGTGTCCAGTAGGTTTGTGGAATTGAGATAAAAGTCCCAATTATTCTGACTGACAACCCTGGTAAAACAACCACCTTCCTGTCTCCGCACACACTGACTCGATCTGGTTTGAGAATATATACAAAATAAAAGTGACCATGTGACCACATCTTCCTGTGCCGATTGGATGGAGCAAACGACTGACGCTGGTGTAATATTTTAGATGACCTTATATATATAGCGATTAAATGAACAGGAAGAGAGAACCGAAAAACACTGTTTTTATTCTACGATGTTTTCTTAGCGATATGTGATAATACAGTGAGCCCACGATTATGTATTATAGTACTGTGTCTGATCACGTTATATATTATAGTGAGTCACTGATCATGTTTTATATTACAGTGAGTGCCTGATAATGTATTATATTTTAGTGAGGCCCTGATCATGTATTATATTAAAGTGAGTCCCTGATCATGTATAATATTATAGTGTGTCCCTGATCATGTATTATATGATAGTTAGTCCCTGATCATGTTAATATCATATTGTGTCCCTGATCATGTATTATATCATAGTGAGTCCCTGATCATGTTTTATATTATAATGAGTCACAGATAATGTATTATATTATAATGAGTCACAGATAATGTATTATATTATAGTGAGTCCCAGATCATGTTTTATATTATAATGAGTCACAGATAATGTATTATATTATAGTGAGTCCCTGATCATGTATTATAGTATAGTGAGTCCCAGATCATGTTTTATATTATAATGAGTCACAGATAATGTATTATATTATAGTGAGTCCCTGATCATGTATTATAGTATAGTGAGTCCCAGATCATGTTTTATATTATAATGAGTCACAGATAATGTATTATATTATAGTGAGTCCCTGATCATGTATTATAGTATAGTGAGTCCCAGATCATGTTTTATATTATAATGAGTCTCAGATAATGTATTATAGTATAGTGAGTCTCTGATCATGTATTATATTATAGTGAGTCCCTGCTCATGTATTATATTATAGTGAGTCCCTGATAATGCATTATATTATAGTTAGTCCCTGATCATGTATTATATTATAGTGAGTCCCTGATCATGTATTATATTATAGTGAGTCCCAGATCATATATTATATCATAGTGAGACCTGATCATGTATTATATTATAGTGAGTTTCTGATCATGTATTATATTATAGTGAGTCCCTGATAATGTATTATATTATAGTGAGTCCCTGATCATGAATAATTCTATAGTGAGCCCCTGATCATGTATTATATCATACAGAGTCCCTGATCATGTATAATACTATAGTGAGCCCCTGGTCATGTATTATATGATATTGAGGCTTGATCATGTATTTTGATACAGCTATACCCGGACCATATTTATCTTAGATATGTTGGGAATAGGCGAGAAAGACATCGATGAAAGACTAATCCAGGACATACACAATGACTCTATTACACTATTATAATTTGCAGTTAATACGAACGTCGAACGAATGCGTCGACATGTGAGTCTTACTTAACGCAGTCCTAATGTATTATTTCATTGAAAATGATTTTTTTTTTTGTCAAATGATATACATTTATTCATTTATAAATAAATTCAACTTCCGTAAAGTGTGAATGAAAAGTTTTTAGGTAGATCACATCAAGAAATAATAACAGGCAAGCCCTTTTAAATCAAAGCATTCGTCAGTCAACCGACCGGTGGTTTACTGGCAATACGCCAGTTATATTACATTGATTATGGTATTTTCAGCAACTTATGTTTTATATCTATGATGGAACTTTCATTATACCATGTATCGCACTGAGTATTCTAAGAAGACGCACAACAATATAACAAATAACAAAGTGATAAAACATTATTGGGATGTCTTTATTTCTTTGCCTTGATATTAATCATGGACCAGTCATCGGGGCCGAGTGGTTAAGGTGTCCCGACACTTTATCACTAGCCCCCCACCTCTGGGTTGCGAGTTCGAAACCTACGTGGGGCAGTTGTCAGGTACTGACTGTAGGCCGGTGGTTTTTCTCCGGGTACTCCGGCTTTCCTCCACCTCCAAAACCTGGCACGTCCTTAAATGACCCTGGCTGTTAATAGGACGTTAAACAAAAACAAACCAAACCAAACCAAAGACAAGTCATCACGAAGTCTTATGTACCTGATGGAATTGTGCAGCACAGAAAACACGATATTCTCATTCCATCGATGACTTGACGACACAGGTTGAATTAAAATCACAGAGGGCATTTTAAGTTCAAATCAATGATTAGTTAGGTGTCGTCTATTAAACAGTTACGTTTAATCTTGCGAAACACCTGGGCCCAGTTGTTCAAAAGGCAATTAGACTAAGCACAGTTTAACAACAATATTAAAATCCTGATAAAATGATTTCGGGTAAAACTTATTTGACAAAATCTTCTGAAACTATAACACCTACCAGTCTCTTCATATCTGCTGATTTTGAAGGATATACACACATAGGATTTGAAGTAAAGGAGAAATGATATTTTCACTAATCGAGTGATTAAGTTAATCACCCTTTGAACAACTGGGCCCTGGTCTAACTATCTATGTACAAATCATATCATCATTTTATCGTGGTTGAGCCTGAACTTCATCGATTTGTTTGCATGGAGAACTACACAGATTTGAGATATTTTCTTGGGTTTCTTTTTTTCAAACTTTATGATATCTTATTATGCTATATGCGGCTAGAGATAGCGAAATGGAATACAACGAAAATATATTTTTCATTGATTCATATACCTCAGTAAAACAGCGTGAACGAACAGACCGAGATGTATACGTTATTTAAACTAATTTAATTTGATACTCAATGATGAAATTTAAGTATTTAGCTCTACAAATATTTCCTTGTCCGGACGGGATTTTGGAAGGAAGGAAGTGATGATAGATTAAGTACGCATTGATTTTTATACTTTTTTTTTCTTCCTTTTCTCCCCACTCAGGAATAGGTTTATTCTCTGTATCAATACATGGATTCAATGCGACATAAGATATATCGTATTTATTACATTTTTACCAGTGAAATATCAAAAATTATTCATTCTATAAAAGTGATATTTTTCACTTGTGAAGAATATCATATTTTTCACTAGTGAAAAATATCACTTTTGCTCATTTGACAAATCAAATTAATGATTAGAAAATATCAAAATAATTGACCAATCAGAAAACCCGACATATATGTCAGCACCTGGACAGGGGAAACTACTTTTTTGTTTACAAATTATCGCTGTAGTCCTAGTTAGCATACGGGGTAGGGTTTTCGTTGATAAAAAATGTAATAAACAGAATATCTAACAGTGTCTTCAGTAAAACCAAATATATTTCACTGGTGTGGCTAATATTTTGATATTTTTCACTCGTGCTGCGCACTCGTGAAAATATCAAAATATTACCCCCACTCGTGAAATATATTTGGTATTACTGAAGACACTGTTAGATATCCTCTATGTACTTTTATAATTCTCTTTGTTCACAAAAATAGTGACATTACCAGTAAACATTTTTTGAGGGGGAGAGTGAAATAACAGAGATATAGTGAGAGGGAGAGTGAAATAACAGAGATATAGTGAGAGGGAGAGTGAAATAACAGAGATATAGTGAGAGGGAGAGTGAAATAACAGAGTTATAGTGAGAGGGAGAGTGAAATAACAGATATAGTGAGAGGGAGAGTGAAATAACAGAGATATAGTGAGAGGGAGAGTGAAATAACAGATATAGTGAGAGGGAGAGTGAAATAACAGAGATATAGTGAGAGGGAGAGTGAAATAACAGAGATATAGTGAGAGGGAGAGTGAAATAACAGAGATATAGTGAGAGGGAGAGAGATAGTGCGGAGGTGGGAAAGGGAGGGATATAGTGGGGATTGCAAGACAGAGGGAGGGAGAGAGAGGGGAAAAGAGACAAAACTGGAGAAAGAAACTAGATCAATTCAGTTTGAGAGGGGGGAGATAAAAAGTGGGGGTGCCATGACAGAAGGAGGGAGAGAGGAGGAAAAATAGGGAGAAGTGGAGAAAAATACTAGATAAATTAATACTGAGGGAGGGAGATAAAAAAAACTTGGGAGGGGGTTGGCAAGAGAGAGAGAGAGAGAGAGGTAATAAAAGAGTGTGTCACAAAAATATCTTTCTTGTAAGCGCTCATTCATTTTTTTTCCAAATGCCATTAATATCCCTGATGATTTTCCACTTTTCCGTGTCATCATAGTGCCTCGTTATTATTATTTATGTTTCAATATTTAATTCTATACTTAAATGACAATATGTAACGTAATGTTGTCACACTTAGAAATATTTCCTTTTCTCTAGAATCAGGGTTTCTGAAAGGTGGCAACATATACTATAGTGTTAACGGAGTGTGTGAACAGGGGGCCGCGGTGGCCGAGTGGTTAAGGTGTCCCGACACTTTAACACTAGCCCTCCACCTCTGGGTTGCGAGTTCCAAACCTACGTGGGGCAGTTGCCAGGTACTGACCGTAGGTCGGTGGTTTTTATCCGGGTACTCCGGCTTTCCTCCACCTCTAAAACCTGACACGTCCTTAAATGACCCTGGCTGTTAATAGGACGTGAAGCAAAATAAACCTAAATCAAGTGGGTAAACAGTTAATGACTCTTATTTCTACAGACATCAACATCCTGTTCGACATTTGGTGGATATATTATGTTATTTCCGCAACAGTCGTTTTAACATCTTCTCCAAATATATACACATTCATCTTGTCAAAATACTGTATCAATTTTTCGCCTTGGTAATTGCCATCATCCTGTTCGACATTTGGTGGATATATTATGTTATTTCCGCAACAGTCGTTTTAACATCTTCTCCAAATATATACACATTCATCTTGTCAAAATACTGTATCAATTTTTCGCCTTGGTAATTGCCATCATATATTTGGGTGGTAACCTACACCTACTATCAAGATTTTCCTGTCGATAAAAAAAAATCATTTTATTTTCAGTTTATTATGCAGGCAGTGAAAAATAAAAAATAGAAAGACAAAGATAATTTGTCTCATAAATTCAGAAGAAATCATTTGTGGAATGTTAATTCTTTATATAAAAGAAAATAAGCTCTTTCTTAATTTTCTTTCAGTATTTTATTTACTTATGTCAAGTTTTACGATAAGAAAAAACAGTAAAGAGAAAAATAACTACTGAAAAAGCAGTCTCAACTCGTTTAAGGAGGATTCAATTTTCAAATCTATACTTAACATTAAAAATATATATGAACAAATCTGTGCATGATTTTTTATTTAAAAATAAGTACGCCTAATTGTATTATCCTATAACTGTAAAAATGACTGTTGGATAATATCATCAGACGTTATATCGTTATAAACATATCATTAAAACTAAGATGTTTGCGAAAACTAAAAGTGAAAAGCAAAACACTGTGCATGCTTAAGCAGATTATTGCCCCTATTGGGGCCCTGTCAATGCTATATTTAGTTAAGGCTATGTATTAGACTGGCCCCCTTTCTCCAGAATATTAAATTATAAATATAATTGACCTCTTTGGTTGTGGTCTCTAGGATATATCTGATTCTAAGCTTCACACGAAGGGGAGCTCAACTAATATCAGAAATAAGCTTAGCGAATTGTAACAAAACTTAAGCGATATCACTAAGAAGTTTGAATTGATGTTTTCACCTAATCGCTAAAGTGGTATCACTTCGAAATGGTAAGAGGGAGAATCTATAGTTTTCTGAAGTGTGAACACATTCGTAATTGCAATTAGCTTCCCAAATATATACTACCGGCCCGTGTTCCGAATACTTTTTTTTCATGTGATAACACATTTGAATAGGTTATATATCTAAGTGTTATCAATTAAGGAATGATTGACATCAATAATTAGGAATACAATATAAACGGCGCCCCATACATCTATCTCGTATATACCACATGAATACATACATTATTTGATATATAATTTTGCACAATTATTGTGTAAGACGAATATTTGTAAGACTATAACATAATATAATTATACACCAGAACATAACTCCCGTATCGTTGACGTGAATATCATCAACTTATCTGATACAGAGCATAACTCCAGAATTGTTGACGTGAATACCATCACCTTGTATGATACAGAACATAACTAACGTATTGTTGACGTGAATATCATCACCTTGTCTGATACAGAGCATAGCTCCCGTATTGTTGACGTGAATATCATCACCTAATCTGATACAGAACATAGCTCCCGTATTGTTGACGTAAATATCATCACCTTCTCTGATATAGAACATCACTACCGTATTGTGGACGTGCATATCATCACCTTGTCTGATACAGAGCATAACTCCCGTTATGTTGACGTGAATATCGTTACCTTGTCTGATACAGAATATAGCTCCCGTATTGTGGACGTAAATATCATCACCTTATTTGATACAGAGCATAACTCCCGTATTGTTGACGTAAATATCATCACCTTCTCTGATACAGAACATCACTTCCGTATTGTAGACGTGAATATCATCACCTTGTCTGATACAGAACATCACTCACGTATTTTTGACGTGAATACTATCATATTGTATTGGAATGAATTGTATTGTATTGTATTGTGTTGTATCATATTGAAAATATAACATCTGCTCCTGGTATAGATAATATCACCATATTCCACTAACAGTAAGTTTCTTCCATGACTTCTTCTGAAAACCATAAAATTTAAGAAAACAACACGTGTGAGACTCTCATAATCAATTCAATTTAATTCTAAAAAACATCCAGCATATATAAGTGTTTATGGCATTCATAATATGAAACAATTTAAATAAGGACATATTAGATATATAAATGTTCCCTAACGATCATTTTTATCCAACTCGAGTTAGTTAATTTTCTAATTTTGAAAAGACACGAGCTTTAGCGAACATTAGAAAATCATAAACAACGATAGTTGGATAACAATGATTAACAATTGTCACGAGTCGGGAAAATTGTTTATCACATAACTTCTTTACTTACAAATGTAAGCTTGTCAAGTTCAAATTCTCCCAACGTAGCAACTAAATTACGTGAACCAGATCACTACGCGACAAAATATAGTTAGCTATGAACGAAAGCTTATCATCTATTTTAGATGCACGACTCATATCTGCTGTACAGTATTTGTAAATTATATATTTTACAAAACGAAATATGAGTTTGGCAATCCTTGTGTCTGTGTGATTTATTAATAGTTAACTTGTTTAAATGACTCCGCTCAAATATATTCGAAGACGACACCGTCATCGCGAAGTCGAACGGCAACGCTAAATATTAGACCAGGACTAATCATTGTCAAAATCAATGATCGGTCCTTTCCTGGATTTCGTAGGTATACTATTACTTGTTATTGTGATGTTAAATGATCATTCTGAGATTTATTCATTCAAGACACCGTGCATTTTAACAAATATTTCGAAAACTTTGCTGAAGTGCCGAGAAATATGTATTTTACGTCTGTCAATGTGTTAACACGAAATCTCACCAGTTTACTGACACGATAAAAATGTTCCAAAATGATTTTTACGTTTTTGTGTTTCGGATATATATGAGAAATGTTTACTCGTTGATTGTTTTCTGTTGGTACAATATATCCGCACCGAATGATACCGAAATATAGCAACTAACTGTACCAGGAAAAGGGAAGCTGTTAGATGCCGCGACCGTTTCATTAAAATTACTACGATTAGGGACAGCGATTTAACCATTTTGTATTACATTTGTTCATTGTTTTGATAATTCATTTATGGCTATCGGGGTCACTCCATATTGAGAATCAAGGGGGAGGTGGGGTGTCAATTTTGGTTGGCTATTCTATGCAATAGTATATCGCTTCCGTGCGTCGTCTATTTTACAATCATCAAATTAATTATATTTTGTACGACTCAAAATCGACATTTCCATGAGGACACTTCTCTCACCCAGTTATGCTTATATTGACCACCGGCAAATCCATGAGACTTGTCCACGTTGATCTTTCGTAGACAGAGCACATAAAAATAAGAGAGAGTGATAAAAATAGTCCGTGGTCAAAGGCCAGAGGTCAGTCAGATATGTTCGGGGTTACAAATGACCAATCGGAGGCATAGAAAGTGGTTACACACTGCGATGTGTTAAGAAATAATAAGACACTGCTACGAAGTTTATCACGTGCCATATCAGTTGTGAAACAAGCGTAGTTATGGGATAAACAAATGTACATATTAAGATTATGCAAAGCAAATCAAGTTCACTGTACATGTATATTCACTATACAGCTATGTTATCTATTAATATACATGTATGTTAACTATATATGTATGCTCATGTATGGTATAAGTACATTTATTTCTGTATATTTATGCTCATTGTACATTGACTGTTTATGTATGTTCACTGTACATGTATGTTACTGTACATGTATGACAACTGTACATGTATGTTACTGTACATGTATGTTCACTGTACATGTATGACAACTGTACATGTATGTTACTGTACATGTATGTTCACTGTATATGTATGCTCATGTATGGTATAAGTACATTTATTTCTGTATATTTATGCTCATTGTACATTGACTGTTTATGTATGTTCACTGTACATGTATGTTACTGTATATGTATGTTCACTGTACATGTATGTTACTGTACATGTATGTTACTGTACATGTATGACAACTGTACATGTATGTTACTGTACATGTATGTTACTGTACATGTATGACAACTGTACATGTATGTTACTGTATATGTATGTTACTGTACATGTATGTTACTGTACATGTATGTTACTGTATATGTATGTTACTGTATATGTATGTTCACTGTACATGTATGTTACTGTACATGTATGTTACTGTACATGTATGTTACTGTACATGTATGTTCACTGTACATGTATGACAACTGTACATGTATGTTACTGTATATGTATGTTCACTGTACATGTATATTACTGTACATGTATGTTACTGTACATGTATGTTCACTGTACATGTATGTTCACTGTACATGTATGACAACTGTACATGTGTGTTATCTGTACATGTATATTACTGTACATGTATGTTACTGTATATGTATGTTCACTGTACATGTATGTTACTATACATGTATGTTCACTGTACATGTATGTTACTATACATGAATGTTCACTGTACATGTATGTTCACTGTACATGTATGACAACTGTACATGTATGTTACTGTACATGTATGTTACTGTACATGTATGTTACTATACATGTATGTTCACTGTACATGTATGTTCACTCTACATGTATGTTCACTGTACATGTATGACAACTGTACATGTATGTTACTATACATGTTTGTTACTGTACATGTATGTTACTATACATGTATGTTCACTGTACATGTATGACAACTGTACATGTATGTTTACTGTACATGTATGTTACTGTACATGTATGACAACTGTACATGTATGTTACTGTACATGTATGACAACTGTACATGTATGTTACTGTATATGTATGTTACTGTACATGTATGTTACTGTACATGTATGTTACTGTACATGTATGTTACTGTATATGTATGTTACTGTACATGTATGTTACTGTACATGTATGTTCACTGTACATGTATGACAACTGTACATGTATGTTACTGTACATGTATGTTCACTGTATATGTATGCTCATGTATGGTATAAGTACATTTATTTCTGTATATTTATGCTCATTGTACATTGACTGTTTATGTATGTTCACTGTACATGTATGTTACTGTATATGTATGTTCACTGTACATGTATGTTACTGTACATGTATGACAACTGTACATGTATGTTACTGTATATGTATGTTCACTGTACATGTATGTTACTATATATGTATGTTACTATACATGTATGTTCACTGTACATGTATGTTACTATACATGTATGTTCACTGTACATGTATGTTACTATACATGTATGTTCACTGTTCATGTATGTTCACTGTATTCTTTGACTGAAATCAAGACCTTGAACGGAATACTGGTTATCTCCCTTTACAGGATAATATTGGTCCCCTTTACTCTACACTAAATGTCCATATTTCTCACTAATTAAAGATGCCACATCACCAACATTTTCTTATTTACAGTCGAATTATTTTTGTCGGAGATTCAGCACCTTTAATAAGGGTCGAAATCATTGATAAATTACACAGATCATGTTTTATAAGAAAGTAAGCAATGCTATCATGGAAACTCTTAACAGCTATCTGTATAAATGAATATAAAATTATTTTACGGGATAAGATGTAAGAGTTGTCCCCTTAACACAATCTTTCTCAGATACCGCAACCAAAACATTATAAAGACTGGTAGAAATGCGGTGATCACCAACGAGTAAAAGATAGTAACAGCGTCATAAAATAGCCGCTTTAAAGGGAGAATTTCTTCGTGTTCAAGTATTGATTTATCCAGGACAATAGCCAAGAGTATGTAATTTTACTCCTGTTTATAATGTACAACATTTATTCCTGTTCATTGATGAAGTTACATAGGTAGTTTTTGATTTAACAATTAAACGCTTAGTAGATTGTATTTATTGGCAAGATCAATGAAATCTGGGTGACAAATAAATAGAATGGCGCCCGTTAGGGCGTCATGAATATTTTTCTGACAACCAGATTGCATTGATATTGACAATAAATACAATCTAACAAGCGTTTAATTGTTATATTTACATTAAGATACGTTAAACTTAGCTTTCTCTTTGCTAAATCTGGGGTTTAGTTCAGCTATTCCCCTGTTTGTTCAATTGAAAGAACGGCACATGTGAAATCGATTTCATCGTAGTGCTTGGTTTGCATTCAAATTGACGTGTAATACAAAGCCTCGGCGTGACTATGATCAACAAAGCACCAAAATGACGTCATAATTACGCGACTGTTCTAAGTCGAAATCTTTGCTAGGTTTCATTCACCCGCAAAGCATTGATAAACATTTTTTGACGCGGACGGAAGTGACGTCATGTGATCTGGACTGCATTTATACGGTGATCGATACCATTTGGTTTAACACAGGAGTTTAGAGAGACTGTCAAACATAATGTAAATATAAGAAAATAAGCATCTTTATCATGGAAACCCTGAACATATATACGATAATTATTGTGATTTATTATTCTGTCCTCATATAGGGTATAACATGAGGGATCATTCCACATATCCTACAACGTGTTCACTGCTTGTCACAAAACCAAAAAAGATGGCTGGCAACTGTGATATAGAAATACCTGTGTATCTAATGTACACTAACAAAAAAGAAAATGAAAGCAGCTACCTAATGGTGATCGGGTATAGGATTGAAAGTAAAATTCAAGATAAAAACAATTTCAAAATATTTTTTCTCAATTTTTCATAATTGATCTTTGCCGGATATGTAGAATCATTAATTATTGCTTACATAAGATTGTAATCACGTACTGATCAAGTTTAGTTAAGAGATTAAGCACTTGCAAACATTACACGAAAGTGTTTTTTGGTATAACAAGTGATGAAATCATTAAGCACTTAAACAATTGATGGCGCGAAAATGTTCTTTGTTGACACAAGCGATGACGCCAAAATGTTCATTGGTGTTACAAGTGATGACGATTAGATATTCTTTGAATAAGCGTTTACGTGGAACTATTCATTGATGACACAGATGATGACGCGAAACTGTTCATTGATGAAACAAGTGACGATGCGAAACTGTTCATTGATTTAACAAGTGATGAAGCGGACCTTTTCATTCATTAAACTAGTGATGACATGAAACTGGTCATTGATGAAACAAGAGATGTTACGAAACTTTTTAGAGAAGAAACATTTGATGACGCCTTCGATGACGTAAACCGCTACTTACGGTGTTGATCTTTCAGTAGATAGATGAACTCTCTAACCCATTCTATCTGGTTCTCTGGTAACTGATCTGGTGTTTGATCGGGCGGTTGGATAGCGCCCTCTAACGATGGAGGCGCCCGGATAAAAGGCAATGTTTTGGCAATACCAGGCACATTGCATTTGTCGTCTGACACTACCAAAACTCTAGGCCCCCCTCTCTCTGAGCTCATCTGGACAGCTTGGCTGACATAGAGCAGGTAATATTTGTCTGCACTGTCGTGGGTCATGATAATGATACATGAAATCTTCTGCATCATGGAAAACATCGATTCCGTAGTGATCGCATTCCCGAGCACGTCGTCAGTATTAATGGTATACCGTAATCCCGTGCAGTCTTCTAGAATCTTTCCGAGATTCTTTGGAAATTCGCATCTCCAGTCTTCTGAACAATAGTGTAATATAAGTATATCTTTTGTTTTCTCCTCTTCGTCGGCCTCTGGCCTGTGAGTGCCCTTGTTGAACATGTCGTAGACTTTAAATGCGCGTCTGAAGTGTTTGTACGCAAGCTGTGCGTTATCCGTCGAGTAGGCGTGAAATGCGCCACTGATATACACATTAAAGACCAAAGATTCAGGAAGTCCCGCAAAAATTGTTGTACACTCCCATGAACTTAAAAGAGTAACACATTCCTCAAACTGGCCAACTTTCATGTAGCATTCCAGCATGTTTTTGCAGTCGTATGGCTCCATTTTGTCTTTCTCATTTAGCTCCTTATGAATGGCGATTGAATCTCTGTGATCCGCCATGAGCATGTGTAGAACTGCCAGTTGTTTTGGCTTCCCATCACTTTCATCACTCAGCAGTTCCTTGAGTGTCGAATAGGAGTTCCACGCCTCTTTGAACTGCGGATCTATTGCTACTATCTCCGATTGGATTTGAAGGGCGTGTGCAAGATGAGATTGGCCATCTTTCTTGTATTTCTTCTTTTCATCAGGCGGTATTTCTTTTGAGTTGTTCATAGACATTGGTCATTAGAGTTTTGGTGGGAAGACATTTTCTTTTAGAGATTATTCGTTTGAGAACCTCCACAGCCTTTGCGGTTTCCCCTAACATTCGATATAAAATGCCCTTATCGCACTGCATGTTCAAAGTATAGGAATTCAGTTTTTCTGCTTCATCGATCAACTCTATAGCCTCCTTAAGTAATTCGTTCCCTGGGTAAACGTGAACCTTTAATGGTGACTTTATCAATCGACGAAGATGGGTTCTCTGTACGTTAGGCGATTGTGGCGACCTTGCTCCTCTATGATTAAAACTTTGCTGGTGTCCATATTTTCCGCTCATTTCGACCCTTCTTTTTAATGTAAGAGCAAGATGATGGTATCCATGAGGCGTTGGTTTGATTCGAAGTGATTTACGAATGAGTCTGTCGGATGTGTCTAGTTCTTTTCTGTACCGCGCATATTGACCACAAATCTGTAGCACAAATGGTTCTTCTGGACATATTTCCAATGCTTTTTCAAAACATTCCTTATCCTTCAACTCTTTTATTACTGGCGGTATATTATAATTTCCTTTCCAAATATTGTAAAGTGCTCTACCAAGTTCAGCATAAGCATTCGCACATAGAATGGGATCGTCAGATTTCGTGGCAGCTAGCAACCTCTCAGCGGCATCTACCGTTGTCTTCTCGTTTTCGACATCTGCCTGTGAATGAAAGTGGTGAGTCTGCCTGAGTAAAGCCAAACCTAGTCCAAACTGCCACGCGTATTCTCTTGGATATGCGTCCACAATTCCACTGTACAGGTCTACCGCCCTTTGATGGTACCAAGGACCCGACCTTGAATATGCGTACGCAAGATCCGCTTCGGCATAACACTTTCTTTTGTCATAGTCGTTTTGTTTCTCTAAATCTTGAAGTTTTGATATAATTTTTTCGACATCAGAAAGTTCCCCATTTTCCAGTAGAATTCTTGCTTTGTTTGCGTTGGCTATGATATTATCAGGATCCTTCTGAAGAGATTCATCAACGTGCTGTAGGGCACGTTCTTGGTCATTCAACAGAAAATACAAATATGACAGAAAGTTAGTAATCTTTACATCTTCGTCTTCAGTCTTTGTTGTGTTTTCCCGGTCATCATGTAGCTTTTTGATTGTGCTTCTAACGCGGTCCTTAGCCAGATCAGTTGTATCAAATTCGAAAGTTGACCGAAATTTGTCCAAATCTTGTTTAAGCGATGTCTCGTTACTGAGAGCAGCCATGTATCCATATGGAACTTTTGGTAAGCTCTGAAAATCCATTGAGAGAATATTAAAGTTAAAACAAAGCCAACATTCTTATTCAAACTAGATAAAACGAGGACAAATATTAACAAAATATATATTAACATGGGAGTCCGTTTAAAGAAATAAAAGAGCTATGATAAGACCACTTCTCTAGTACGGTAAATGTCTTCTACTTTATCGACTTTTAACCTTGGTCAAAGTAATGTTTCCACAATGAGAAAATGAGAGAGTGACACCGAAATTATCAGGCATTACAACTAGGGTTGTTGCATTTAATGTGTATATAGTGCTGAGGTATGGTCCAATATAGGCACTGGACCCTAACGAATAAATGTTTGGTCGATGGGTGTTACTAGGGTAGCACACTACAGTAGGGCAGCCTGGTCATGGGCGAGTTTTTGTTAAGTAAATAACTCCTGTATTATGATATGCATAAAAAATGAAAAAAAAACAATAAATGTACACTATAATTGGTATATTCAGTGTGAAGTAGTACATACAGGCTTCTCATTTGTTAAAACAAAAAATAATAAATTGGTTCCGGATTTCAAATTTCCGGATTTTCCGAAAGTGTGTTTACACAGGAAATATAGTTTTGCCTACAGCGAAAAATGGAAGCCAACAGAAAAGGTAAGATAGCGGAAAAACTTAATTTACAACATTTGTCGTCAAAACAAGATTAATTCTGTCTTTGGGATAGAGATATTTAATTTTAAATAGGTTTCAAAAAAATAATGTGTAGAGAATTGTGTCATTTTGGGTCAAATATCATAATATTTTTTTTTTTAATATTACTTTTTAAGCTGTTACAATGGTATTCACAGCCCTAAAAATCACAGAAAAAATAAGTTAACTTACCCTGTATTAAAATTGCAAATGTTGTAAAGATTACAAATACATGTATATATATACTTTATTAGAGGAAATATGTAAGGTTAACTGGCAATGTTTACATATCTAAATCATGTGCCATATTTTTTAGAATTGGGTATTTTACTGTA
>NW_022979498.1:0-35250 GCF_902652985.1 Pecten maximus
GTTGAAAAAGTTCCAATCTACCACTTCAGCAAATATTATTGCGAAATTTTTGCTTAACAGTGTTTCCTAAAGATGAATCAGAAAAGCAAAATGGCTGCTGCACCTCAACATACCAACACCAATTTAATTCCATAATTTGTGGAAAATATTATTTTCAATTGTTTTAAAACCCTTCTAACACAAGTTGTTGTTGAAGGTAGGAGCTACAACCATACTCAATAATCTTGTTGCTGTATAAGACCATGTCTGCAGTCAACGATGATTAATTGAGAACTTTGATCAGAGGCAAGCAACTTCTGATGTCTGATTTAAAGGGAGGGGAATTGTATACTGACATTTTACCAGGCCTTAACTCTGTCAGAACTAACTTGGTTCTTCATGTCCTTCGTGATAAAGACACACCGCGAACTGAGTATCATCGCCTGATCTGGTGTCCGTTCATCCCCGACGACTCTGACGACAGCAGCGTAACTGAGTCTTCCACACAAGATGCCTCAAGAGTGCTGGTTCTTACTCACAAGGAAAAGGTACTAATATCAGTTTGTGTTGAAATATCCTTAGAAACGAGACATTAGGTTTTACCGGCCATACGCACACATAGTCAAGCCTTAAACTCCCATTACTCTTAAGTATCATCGAATATCTCGCATTTCGAAAGTAAATATCATGATATTTTAATAATAAGAGTCGAAACATCTTAAATTTTAAACAAGATATAAAAATTTAATCAACAATCCTTAAGTTTTGATTAAATCTTTAATAATAACAACATAAAAAACAACAATTAGCAACAAACTCCATGCAAATAGATGCATTATATGCCAATATTGATAATCATTTTGTCTTCCTTGCTTCCTTTTGTTGAAACCAGGCCATCATGCTTGTTTTGCACAAGGGACGTAACTTGTTGATATTAAAATCTAGGTATCACACCTCAATTTTCATAATAGTGGCATGATGCAGGGAAGATAATGATACCTATATAAGAATAAAAATAGATATTATTGACAAATCGTTAAACCTGCTTATTAATTGGACTATTTTATTTTTTTGTTGATCAATAGGCAGAGATCTGGAATGTGGATCTTGTAACCAAGGAATATTCAAGTGGTCCACTGTTGGCCGAAGATGTGGAGTTTGGCCTTATACAAATAGACAGTCACAAACAGGTAAATATTGTCATATATATATTAAAGGTAAGTTTGTAAATTACAGTGAGGTTAAGGTCAGCCTTTCTATAGACAGTCATTACAGTGAGGTTAAGGCCAGCCTTTCTATAGACAGTCACAAACAGGTAAATATTGTCATATATATATTAAAGGTAAGTTTGTAAATTACAGTGAGGTTAAGGTCAGCCTTTTTATATAGACCGTCACAAACAGGTAGATATAGTTATAGGTAAGTTTATAAATTATTATGACAGTCAAATTTTCATTATCTTGTCACTTAGTGTTCACACAAATTCATTTTACTGTTAAAATGATAGTTATTGTGTACTAATAGGATAAGAAAAAAGAAACGTCGAGACTGGGACTCGAACCTGGGACCTTCAAACCAACATTCTAACCAAAATCTGATGCCTGAAGTCCAGTAATCCCTTCATAAAATTAATTTTATCTGCTGTGTATATATGCAAAATAGGGAAAATGCTATGACATATGTACAGGGCCTGGGGCTCACACCCTGGATCTCTGAGATTTAGGCAAACATTTGAGACCCCACCATCCATCAAGAATAAAACATTTAATATAAAGAATACTAGAAAAATAGGACTTTACCCTCACGACCCATCAGAATTTGATACCAATCCCACATAGATAATCCTGAAATAGCTCTAACCAAGTTGAGCTACCTGGCCACAATTGGCCTAGTCCAGTTCTGTGACACTCCTCCCTCCTTTTAACAAAGCTTCAATCCCATAGACACACACAGGACAATATACCACTTTCCATAGATATATTACTTGGGTACCATATTAAATGTAATAGGGGAGGGAAAATGTACCGCATAGAACAGGATTTGGACCTTCTGCAGCCTCTGTATCCTAGACAAACAGCCTCTAACTTGTAGGTAAATTCTTCAGTTCTGCTACATAACCAATCATATGTTCAGTCTTTATATCTGTGTTTCGTATTCAGATTTAAATGTTTATGTGCATTAAATATGTAAAATAGAAATTTTCCTGTGCTGTGATTATATGAATGCTTGATTTGCTTGTCTTTATACACAGCCCATCATGGACGCTGCATTTTCACCAGACGGTACTGCACTGGCCACGGCTAGTTTGGATGGAGAAGTCAAGTTCTTCCAGGTCAATATGGGTGAAAACACATCACCAAGGTCAGTGTCAAGGATCTCAACCTCTGCAAACAAAACTCGACTAGAAAAGGGGATTATTTCTTACCACATAACTCCAGTTCAATGCATTAGAAAATGTGTGAGAAAATTAGGCTTCATTTACAACTGTGTAACTTGACTTTATCAAAGTCATTAATAATCAAATTACATCACATCACCGGGTCCTGGCCGTCACTTGTACGCCTTATTGGAATACGCGAAATTAGACTTGGCCACGTTCCCCTTTTTATTCAATCGGATATAATTGTGGTAGAAACAGGTCACACAAATTTTTGGATATGGAATTTATTTCACACTCGTAAGTTATTTTCTTAAAAGTTACAAATGGCACTTGCTGGATCTTGTGTCTTTTATAACTTTAAAAAAAATAACTTTCTCGGTTGAAATATATTCCATATCCAACAACCACTTGTTGTGTAACCTCTATTTATCCAATGAAAAGGAATGACTGATATAAAAAGAAAAAATTCTTCTCGGGTTTAGGTATAATGATGAATTAAGAGGTTATACCAGGTGTCTTTATGGTCCAGTGTTAGGCTGTCTTCCCAAATGAAAATCAGCCAAGTATTTTTTTTTTGTCCCCAAATTTGACCTAAATTTTCCCAATCGGAAAGAAACGTACACCACCACTTGGCAAAGGCTCTACCTATATGTTTCTTTACATTGGTCCAGGAGTGGTTTTGATTCTGGTAATGATGGTAATTTGGAAATTAGTAAAATAAGTGTCAAAATACTTGTCAGGTGCTATTTTTCCAATTTTTGACACAGGGGTGTATGTAATACCCTGGGGCCCAGAGTCTTAGGTATTGGTCTGAAGATTTGAACTTTGATTAGGAAAAAAAGCTGACATATTTATCGCATATCTTGAGATGGAGTTAAATTCCAAAAATATGTGATGAAATCTCTGTAAATTTCCAAAAATACGGGGCGAAATCTGTGTAAATTTCCGAAAATATGGGGTGAAATCCCTGTAAGTTTATCGTGTAACAACGGTTTGTATTATATCTCGACTACACATGTTTGTACAGGTGTCTACACCAGTGGAAACCACACGACGGTAAACCCCTCTCTAGCTTGTTCTTCCTCGACGACCATAAGTACTTCAGTGCCGAGTAAGTATGACAATGTGGATGCTGAAATGAATCCCTCTGGTTCAAATACTTCTGATTAAAAGTTCAAATGATGTATTTTTTTTTACTTTCTGTATACAGTTAATGGCAAAATATTAATAGATTATAATAATTTCTTTTTAATTTGATTTAAATTTGAAGTTCAGTATCTGCAGCCACTAAAAGTTTAATAAGTTTAATGTTCTGAATCAATCTGTTTTATATAAAAATTTTATTTCATTTAATTTTTTTTTTATTTCAATATTTAATATCTTATCAAATATTTGATATTTTTGTAGATCATTGATGCTGGTTTTATTTTAAAGCAGATTCTCTTTGTAGAATTTTTTAATGTTTTGATATTTATGTAATTGTCAGAACAATTGTCATTAAAAAATATTGCATTATCTTGCAAAATTATTCTTAAATAGGTGTATACGAGGACCTATTTTGTTATAATATGATAAAACAAGCAATTTTGACAAATTTGATTGACTTTTCAGAACTGACCCCTTGAAGAAGTCTTGGTAATCTGCACAGTGCACTATGCCTTTCCCTCCAATTTATGTTCTATGTCATGTATGGTGCCATAAAATATGTTTTCTCATCAAAGTGAAATATTTTCATAATTATTAGTTTCATTATAGTTTTAAAGAAACTGCAAAAATTTTCTAATTCAGCATTGCTGGTAGGATGTTTTCGCTAGATAAAAAAAAAATGAATCGAAAGTTAAATATTGAAATACATGGCATACATACTGCTATATACTTGATAAATAGGCATGGAATCAGCTTTCTAAGATACTTTAGCTAACCTGCTGATAAAGTGTTAATGTAATATAACAATTAAAATATCTAAACGGTAACCAACAGAATCAGCGTGATTAATTTTGATTTTAAATCTTGTCTAAATTTTTACCCAAATATTTTTTATAGTAGAATATATTGTCACATGGTTGTGGTTTTTTTTATGTTATTTCAAGTAATTAATTAGTTTTCAATCAAGTACAACCTACTGGTGTGTTGTGTTGAAATTCCATTTTTCTTCTGTTTTAATTTCCTTGGTTAAAGGCAATTGTTTTTCGGTGTTCATATTATTAAGTGCAATTATTGTAGTTACAGTACTGTAGCATTTTTCACACAAAAATTAGTTCAAAGCATTAGACTTGGTGTTTACATTAATTTTCTTCTATAGCACAGGGTAAGGATGTTTTATTCTGTTTCCAACTTATATATGATTCCAATATCAAAATTCAAATTATATTTTAATTTTTGCTTATAGCTTAAAAATCTTATAAATAATGTCGGAGTATATATTTAAGATTTTTATCTTTTTAAACATTTAAAATAATCTTATCATTATCTTTGACAATTTTTTTCAGAATAATCTAATTTAAAAGAATTTGATTTCTTTTTTTGCCTCTGATAACTTTCATCCACCTTTCGTTAAACTTAACTGCTGTGTGTGCCGTTAATCGAATCATCGTAATATCACACAAAAAATCCATACCATCTCTTCATTGCAACAGAGATTTTTTAACACTTACTACTGTCAAACTTATTGGAATGTATTGTTTTGTGACGTCTATATCACAGGTAACAATGTCATGTAAATTTTCTGAAGAATTGGAATAACTAGAATAGTTTAATTTGAAAATGCAATTCACAGGATTGAATTTTGAATATACATGTAATTGTTTGAAGACTACGATAGTTGAAATTTTTTTTTTTAAATATAAACTTCAATTTCATTTGACCCAAGTATGTAATACAAACCACTATTGTCTCTGATAATGATTTATTTTGCCCATGTGATACAGGTGCTGTTTGCATTGTTGTATCGATGCTGAATAAGCGTTTTAGGTCATATGTGACCTCTGAGTGACCTTCAGGGTCAGAATACCCTATAGCGATCATGTTTCTTCCATTGTGCTTCGTCCGCAATGCGTAAACTTTCCACATTTCATACTTTTTCTGACGTTTCAGCTCAAACATGCCTGAAATGATACTGAGATGGTTCTGACCAAGTTTTGTTATATTTCGGGTCGGTCCAAATCAATGGCCATCATCTTGTTTATCATTTTTTATTGGAATTTTTGACAAAAAGTTTTAGTGAAAAGCTGCAAAATGAAAAATTGGTCAAGATTTATCTGTAATTTATACCCTCTATACCCCATTTCCACACCACCCCGATTCTTCCTTCCAAAACTAAACATCATTGAGGATTCAAAAAGCCCTCCTTGTATCAAATTAATTTATCATGCTTATTAATTACAGTGCCCAGTTCTGGAAGTTTGCTGTGACCGGAGCTATGAATAATCAAGAACTAAAGATCTGGACGTGTGAATCGTGGACATGTCTACAGACGATCAGGTAGGTTTAAAACGATCAGGTAGGTTTAAAACGATCAGGTAGGTTTAAAATATTGAAGATCTGGATATGTAAGTTATTTCTGTGTCTATAGACCATCATGTAGTAGGTAGGTTTACCCTGTATACTACTGAATCAGGTAGGTTTATAATATTGAAGATCTGGACATTTGAATCATGGACATGTCTACAAACGATCAGGTAGGTTTAAAATATTGAAGATCTGGATATGTAAGTTATTTCTGTGTCTATAGACCATCATGTAGTAGGTAGGTTTACCCGGTATACTATTGAATCAGGTAGGGTTATAATATTGAAGATCTGGACATGTAAGTCGTGGATAGGTGTAAAGACGATAAGTTAGGTTTATAATCTTGAAGATCTGGACTTATTACTTATTGTTGTCTACAGACCGTCCGGTAGTGGGTAGGTTTACCCAGTATACTATTGAATGATTTGGACATGTGAATCGAGGACATGTCTACTGAAGATTAGGCAGGTTTATGATATTGAAGATCTGGACGTACAAGTTATTGCCGTCTACAGACGATTAGGTAGGTCTATAATATTGAAGATCTGGACGTGTGAATCGAAGACATGTCTACTGACAATTAGGTAGGTTTATAGGGAACAACCAACCAATTGGAAAAAATATCTTTTTGAAACAGCCCCTGTGTATAGAAAGTTGAGCCAAGGATAAAGTGTCTGGCAGCCACTGATTGGCCAGTATGTTATGAAGTGAGAAAATAGATATGTAGCCTGATAGGTAACTATCAATAAGGAATGTTGATATAAATTTCGTAAGTCTGATTGATTTTTTCCCAAAAGTTCAGGTAATAATAATTAACAGGTAAACATTTAAGATTTTTGAGAATTTTTACTGCGAAATTCACCCATTTTCAAAATGGCTACCCCGGAGAAAATTTGAGCTGAAGGACCCAACTTTTTTTTTTGATTAGGTGTTATATCAGACCCTAAACTTTTGTTATAAACCATAATTGTCATATTGAATTCAAGAATTTGAATGAAATACTCCAAAACGTTAACACTAAAGTCTATGGGAAAACAATTGGTTGGTTGGTCCCTATAATATTGAAGATCTGGACGTGTGAATCGAAGTCTACTGACAATTAGGTAGGTTTATAATATTGAAGATCTGGACGTACAAGTTATTGCCGTCTACAGACTATTAGGTAGGTCTATAATATTGAAGATCTGGACGTGTGAGTCATGGACATGTTTTAAGATGATCATATAATATTGAAGACATGTTGAACTGTACATGACATTCCCAGGTACATCAACCATGGAAGCTTATTTTATTTTGTGAATGACAAGATATCTTTGAATTGATCTGATCCTCTGAAAGTCCATCGTGTTGTTTAGCATTTGGTTGCATACGATCTGGTCATCAAGTCATTTTCAACTAGTGTCAGTTGATATTTGAAAATTTTGTGAATTTGTTTTTCTGTAAATTTCCATTGTCTGATTATGCTGTTTTCATATTTTTTTTTTAGATTTTCCTGTCCACCAGGCTTACCATCAAATTTCCAACTGGATCCCTGCATGAAAGCATCATTAGATTTGAGTGCAAAATATCTGGTTCTTTCTGATATTAGGAGAAAGGTACATTTACAATTTGTGGGTTGACTTTTCCCCTCATTTTCACTATGGCTGGAGTCTGATGTTAATCAGCCTATATCAGATTTTAAAAAGGCTGATAAAAACATCAGAAACCTTCTAGATCACAACAATATAAGTAATGCAAATTAAACAATATAACAAATCTTATTAGTACATAATTTTGCAGAATGCTTTCCGGAAAAATAAAAACCCTGCTAAAATATGACAACCACTAATTTTAAAATGTGTTCTTTTGAAGTATATGAAAATTTTTTTGCGAGTTAATATCATGATAAGTTTATTCCTGTATCTGGTAGGTGCTGTATGTGTTACAAATACATCAGGAGAGCGACTCTAATGCAGCCCATATCAGCTCCATTTCCGAATTTCTGCTAGCCCAGCCTTGCCTTAGCTTTGCTATTATGGATGCCAGCAAGAAAAAGTTCAAAAAATCTATTGTAGAGGACGATTCTCACCTGGATGACATCACCACAGGTATTCCGTTTGGGGTTTCTGGATTTTTCATACCCCTAGTAATGAAGTTTCTGGATTTTTCATACCCCTAGTTATGAAGTTTCGGGATTTTTCATACCCCTTGTAGTCAAGTTTCGGGATTTTTCATATCCCTAGCAGTGAAGTTTCTGAATTTTTCATACCTCTAGTAATGAAATTTCTGGATTTTTCATACCCCTAGTTATGAAGTTTCTGGATTTTTCATGCCCATAGTAATGAAGTTTCTGGATTTTTCATGCCCCTAGTATTGAAGTTAGAGGGATATACTGGAAGCATGTTATTTGTTTATCTGTCTGTATACAGGATCAAAATTTATCAAAATTTTGTGTTTATTTTTGGGATCGCTAATTTTTTTGGTACTTATGCTCATTTTTAGCGGTGTCTATAGACAGTTTGTTACTGAAGGCTTAGGATGATTATGTAACATTTATTAATGATTATTTATTAGAAATGAATATTTCTGCTTTCTGAGCTGTAGGCCAAAATGAGGATAAGACTGATGAAATATTATAATGATATGTGATAAGTCATTTTAATGAAATCAACGGCGATCATGGTTATTGACTGGCAGTTCCTACTATCAACAACACTAAGCGAGCCTCTGATTGGTCGGTTTCAAATTTGACATAACTTTTTAGCCCACCATCATCAGATGGTGGGCTATTCAAATCGCCCTGCGTCCGTGGTCCGTCGTCCGTCCGTCCGTCCCTCCGTCCGTCCGTCCCTCCGTCCGTCCGTCCCTCCGTCCGTCCGTCCCTCCGTCCGTCCGTCCGTCCGTAAACAATTCTTGTTATCGCTATTTCTCAGAAAGTGCTGAAAGGATCTTTCTCAAATTTCATATGTAGGTTCCCCTTGGTGCCTAGTTATGCATATCGCATTTTGAGACCTATCTGAAAACAACATGGCCGACAGGCAGCCATCTTGGATTTTGACAATTGAAGTTTGTTATCGCTATTTCTCAGAAAGTACTGAAGGGATCTTTCTCAAAATTCATATGTAGGTTCCCCTTGGTGCCTAGTTATGCATATCGCATTTTGAGACCAATCGCAAAACAACATGGCCGACAGGCAGCCATCTTGGATTTTGACAATTGAAGTTTGTTATTGCTATTTCTCAGAAAGTACTGAAGGGATCTTTCTCAAATTTCATATGTAGGTTCCCCTTGGTACCAAGTTATGCATATTGCATTTTGAGACCAATCAAAAAAATAACATGGCCGACAGGCAGCCATCTTGGATTTTGACAATTGAAGTTTGTTATTGCTATTTCTCAGAATGCACGGACGAGATCTTTCTCACATTTCATATGTAGGTTCCCCTTGGTGCCTAGTTATGCATATTGCATATTGGGACCAATCAGAAAACAACATGGCCGACAGGCAGCCATCTTGGATTTTGACAATTGAAGTTTGTTATCGCTATTTCTCAGAATGTTCTGAAGGGATCTTTCTCAAATTTCATATGTAGGTTTCCCTTGGTGCCTAGTTATGCATATCGCATTTTGAGACCAATCGCAAAACAACATGGCCGACAGGCAGCCATCTTGGATTTTGACAATTGAAGTTTGTTATTGCTATTTCTCAGAAAGTACTGAAGGGATCTTTCTCAAATTTCATATGTAGGTTCCCCTTGGTACCAAGTTATGCATATTGCATTTTGAGACCAATCAGAAAACAACATGGCCGACAGGCAGCCATCTTGGATTTTGACAATTGAAGTTTGTTATCGCTATTTCTCAGAATGTACTGAAGAGATCTTTCTCAAATTTCATATGTATGTTTCCCTTGGTGCCTAGTTATGCATAAAGCATTTTGAGACCTATTTGAAAACAACATGGCCGACAGGCAGCCATCTTGTATTTTGACAATTGAAGTTTGTTATTGCTATTTTACAGAAGGTACTGAAGGGATCTTTCTCAAATTTCATATGTAGGTTCCCCTTGGTCCCTGGTGTTGCATTTTGGGACCAATCCGAAAACAACATGGCCGACAGACAGCCATTATCGCTAAATCTTAAATTTTATATATAGGTTCCCCTTGTTTGAAAAGTACTAGAGGGCTGTTTCTGAATTTACACAGATTAGTAAGACTTAGAGGAAGGGAAAAGTAGAGAAAAGATCAATCTGACATGGAACCTATAAAGATCATTCAATGGTGGGCGCCAAGATCCCTCTGGGATCTCTTGTTAATGTATTACATTTTAATAAATTTTATTGATAAAAAATGTGCAATTGAATTGGATGAGACAGCTGGCTGGAAGCCTATTTAATAGCAAGTCCACTCCAAACCAGTGGTCAGATTGAATGTTAATATACAGGCCAGTAATGGGCCGGGGCCCATTCCCAATTGAATTATTTCATATTCAAGCCAAATTTTACCTCTGAAAAATTCTTTCCCAATTCACCAATTTTCTTCTCAAAATGAGACAAGAAGGCCCCATCCTTAACCACTGAGAAAAAGCCCTCTTGATTTCATGTTGATGAAATATATATTATTTACAAAATGAAAATGTTTTAAAAGTGTCTTTTTGTGACATAAAGAATGTTAAATTTATTTCTATCTTTATATGAGATTGTGAGTCTTAAAACAAATCTTTCTGTTTTGCTATTTTTAGGTGAACTTGAGCGCGAGGAAAACGAAGATGGTGATTGTAACAAAGTTGACGGCAGTACAACGTCGGGTGTTCAGATAAAACTTTACACTGTACACCCTAAGTACGTCAGGATTTCTTATAGTTTCTTTACACTTACACTGCCCAACAAGATATAGGTTTGAATAGTAACAAGACACTTCATATCGAACGTTGTGGAGTTTCTCCAGGGCCCAGTTGTTCAAAGGCTGATTATAGGCTTATCTTAGTTTAACAACAATTTTAAAATCCTAATAAAATCATTTCTGGGGAAACTAATTTGACAAAATTTTATGAAACTATAGCACTTGTCAGTCTCTTGTTGCCTACTTTAAGGAATACACACACTCGGGTTTTAAAGTAAAGGAGAAATGAGATTTTCACTAATCAAGTGATTAAGCACCTTTTCAACAACTGAGCCCAGGTTATGAAATAGCCTTTACAAACCTAGAGACACTCCATATTGAATGTTATGGAGTGTGTCCTTTTAATGGAATAGCCGTTACAACCCTAGAGACACTCCATATCGAATGTTATGGAGTGTGTCCTTTTAATGGAATAGCCGTTACAAACCTAGAGACACTCAATAATGAACGTTATGAAGTGTGTCCATTTAATGGAATAGCCGTTACAAACCTAGAGACACTCCATATCGAATGTTATGGAGTGTGTTTTTTTAATGGAATAGCCTTTTCAAACCTAGAAACACACCCTAACATTCAATATGAACCAGTACTCCATGGAAGGACTTCAGAAGTTAAGAAATTCTATGCATGGCAGATACAGGGAAAATGTGTCTTATAGTGTGATTATAAGTAGGTCACTTCCTTCGGTGGTCTCAGTTTGACAAACATGGAGTCCTCCAGTTAGGAAGATATTTTGCTGAAATAACACTTGAGGTATACAAAAAAGAAATGCTGGATTCTGGATAAAACAATCCAAACACACATTTAATTTGAAAAACAAACTATATAAACATCAAAACGATGAAGCATGTTATGGACTGTTTTCTCTTGACAATAAATGTTAAAAAATGTTAAAAATTATTTTGCCATCAAAAATTTTTAAGAATTATTTTGCTATGTATGAGTTATTTGTGTTATCAAATGATTTGAAATGTTACGTGTTAAATGTGCTATTTGTACTTATTTCCAGAACCCTACAAGAGTTACAAATACGTTTCCGTCCAGAGTCGTCGGCACCGCCTTTACCCACCCCATCAGTTAGCACCATCTCTCATGACGACACAGGTAACCATGGCAACAGATTTTGTAGCTAGCTACCTTTTATAGGGCCAGTCTAGAGCTGGTACTAGATTAACGTCATCATTCAGAATCCTTATTATTCAACTGAATGTTTGATGCTAGTGACTTTAAGATAGAAATCTTGCTTTTTGATTTGATTTTAAGGCTATACGCTGCTTCCACATATATTTGGAATGGTTTGTGTGAGAGTTATCTCCCTTGGAGTATTATCTTGTTAACGTTAAAGTTGTATATTAATTTGACTGTATATAACTTGCTTTTGCCAATATTCTGCAAATGGATTAAGAGGATTTATTTATAATGAATAATATTTGCAAAATAAACAAAAACCTTAGCTCTCTGGCTTATCAACAAGATAATTTATTTCTTAGAAAATCATAGATTTATGATTAATTTGTGATTTTACCAGTTTTTTGCATGGAACTTTTCTTGAGATGAGTAGTTACGTAAAAGTAGCATATAGCCTTAACTTTATTATCCATTCCTATCCTAGCTTTTGTTTTCCAAGTCACTAAGGACTGTTTCATTATTAATCGTAGGGGAGAGTAACCATGGGTGAACAGTCTAACCTATCCCATCTCCCCTATATACGATTCATGATGGAACAACTCTTGTATAGATACTATTTAGCATAATTCTCTATTCTGTTATGTATTAGAATTACCATCTACTGTACTAATTAATGTGAACATTCTTGTTTTAGTGAAATCCTTATATTAGCATTGTCTGATCTCTGAGATGTACCCATATCTATTGTACTGTCATCCTGAAAATAGTGTAATTTTAGGGAGTTTTCTTTTTCACTATTTTTGAGGTTAAAATTTCCTTAATCATGAAATGGATGTATACTTGGAGGATAAAATTACCAATAAAATCATTATAGTCTATTTCAAAAACCAGATTGAATATTAAAAATAAAAAAGTATAGTCTGTTTCAAATTGAATCAAAAATGAAAATTATGGAATGTTTAATAATTTCTACAAATAAATATTCTTTTAGCTTCAAAAATTCTTTGAACAATTTAAAAACCAAATCTTTGCCCAATTTATTTTCAGAAAGTTCATCCAAAATTTACAGAGGTACCGTAATTACAGCGGTTCCCATACATCAACTGATTATGATTAGTTTTGTTGTCTAAGACAAGCTAGTTTTATTTCAATAATTGATTAGTTTCAGATTATTCCTGTAATGTCTTTATTTTCCATTAAAACTTTTAGTTAAATGTCACAATGTGAATCTGAGTTTGTTTGCGTGTACAGTTTGTTGTGGAGTGTGGAACAGATTTCATTTGTGAAGTGTGATGACGAATTTGATGTTGACAGCTCACAAGATCGTAAACATGTTTTTGTGTGAAATTTTCATTGACAGGAAAGCGTAGAATGAAGGGTAACCTCACACGTAGCTATCCAGGGTTTTTCCGTCTTGTGTTAATTAGGTGCCATTTTGGATGAGTTTTAATAATTTTTCTTCCAAATAAAAGAGATTTTAAAAGAAATAAATCTCAAAATTTTATGCTAAAATGTAAAAGGTTTGAAGTTTAATTTCAACCAGATCATCTTTCATTTCTAAGTTTTCATTATTTAGAAATATCAAAGCTCTAAATAAAATATCAGTAGTCTTTTCAGAAATTTTCTTTACAAAAATTACTGTTTTAAGCAAGAGATGAATTTTTCCAGAAATTCAGCAATGGCAATTCCTAAAACAGACAGGAAATACCCTGGTATTTGTGGCTAATAAATTGTAGACTGTGTGTGTTTGTAGTCTAGGAAGTACATCACTGTCTTTGGTATGTTGCCTACAGTTCTAGCCATCGCATAAAAATGACCGGAGCTTCTGTCTTCTCATCATGAGTCAACATTAACATTGGCTGTCTCAAGGAAGCATAGTGTGACTGAAGTATTGCAGCGATAAGTTTTTAAAAAAGATGGAATTTTTATAGGAAATAGGTCCTTTCATCAGATTGTGGAACTTGTCACCACACCCACCCACCCAAACCCTTGTATCGTGATGTTTAAACTTGTAACTTAATCAATAAACTTTTCAAAATTTTGTTTTAAGTAAAAAGTATTTTCATTAATATCTATCCCTTCATTTTGCCTTGTGTTAGTATTTTACGTTTACCATAATTTGTATCCATACAAGCATTTCATCATCACTTAATTTTGTTCCCGTTATAAAAAAAAAAAGGTCTAAAAGCCCTGTTTTGCCCCCGACAGCGTCTCTGGTACTCCAAGGCAGCAGATTTTGATGTACATAACTTTGTCGTTGTCTTCCCTCCCCCTTTGCACACGACCCTTACTTCCTTTGCACACGGCCCTTCCTAGTAGCAAAATATTAAGGGCTAAAATAGTAAATTAATTTTTTAACCATTTCATATTTCTGTAATTGACGTGATTATACGAAAATTTTATTTAGCTGTTAGGAAAGAAGAAATTTTCAATTTAGCTGTTTCTGACTTGATTATGGAGACAAGTCTGCACATATATATTTAATATATATAATTCCTATACATTTTAAAATTCTCTGAAGCCTAGAGATGAATTTACAACAAGTCAAAATGTTCTTAATTCCACTTAGAGACATCTCACATATATGTGTCTAGTTTATTCTCGCATCAACACTTCAAAATCATGTCTTCAAATGTTGTCATTTTCAACAACATTATGTCACATTATAATTCTTTCATCAAACATCGTCATTATTAAATATTTTTGCTTCATAAGCATCAACACATTTTTTTTTTCAGATACATATTAAAATTCACAGCATTTTCTTGACATGGTGCCTTTCCTAAATACAACTGTTGTTTGGGAATAATCTGCTGTGATGTAGGCAGAATTTCAAATATCTCATCTCCCTAAGGCATGGCTCTAGAGCCTCAGTTTACTTAGTAAAATCATGGGAGAATTATCCACTAACGTTTCCTCGAACCATTCCTGATTGGTCACCTTTGTCACTTGAATCAGTTTGATTGGATCACCCTCAGTGTTAATTCACATGTCATATAATCTAAAACCGAACCCGAAAGTTAATTCCCTGTTGTGAATAAGTTTGTCATCCCAAAGTATTATACATGTGATATTAATATCTATTAAGACTTCAAAGTGAAGGAGCCAACGTCGGGTATAAATAGGAGGGTTATGATGAATTTCTCTCAAATATCCTATATTCATTATAAAGATTGACTGATTAAAATACTTCCATGCCGTATTCGACTAGTAACTCAGACTCATTTCCATTTTTTAGTTGTGCATTTAACAATATCGTAAAAATTGCTTGGCGGTTGTGTTTTATTTTGAGAAAAAAAAAATGAAAAAAAAAGAAATTCTGCTTTTAACAGAAATTGTGCATGGTACACTATCTGGCTTTCTGCAGTGTTAGCAGTAAATAGAGTAACAGTTAATTTGTACATTTGAGAAATTCTACATGCTATTGATAATTTAGTAGATGAACAAAATTGGTAAAATCATATTTAAAACATAGAGTAATTTATTGCTATTTACATTCTTTATGAATGTATTTGCAAAATTGAAAAATTGAAGAAGAAAAAAGAAAATATTAAAAAAAAATTAAAATTAATACAAATTTTAGCAGAATGTTTAGAAGATATAAATAATATTTCAATGCAGAGTTAGGAAAGTTGCTGGCTTTGTATCAGAAAAATTAAGACTGTTGTGCTTTTCCCGTCGGTGTTTTGTGTTATATCGCACATACTTCAACCAGTCTGGGATTTCTTAGTCCTCTCCGTATGCTTAATTTTCTCCCATTTGAAAAATTTTAATTCACATTTATCTAAAACCAGTTCAATTGATAAAATTTTCAACTTTTTGCCCATAAGGCAATTTTCATCTCTGGTGGAGGTTGAGACATGGGAGGTATTTTTATAATCGAGGATTTTATGATCATAGATGAAATATCATTCATTCCATCACTTAAAATTTCTGTTCAAACCTATAACTCATCATGAATCATGGATAAGACTTATATATTATATACTAAGATATTTATCTAACATACTTATTTTATGATTCTGCTGTATAAGTTTGTCTGTACGGTCAACTGGTCATGTTTCAGGGCTACAAGACGGCCTGTCGGACATGAGCGTCAGCCTTGAGATGAGCGGGACAGACGTTGAGAGCAGTAAGGAAGGCCTTGTATCAGGACAGCCTGCTCCAGTCCTCCTCACCCCGGATGTCTTCAAAGCGAGTCCGAGGTATACCGCAGTGTCATTGAGAATTGTTTCCTTGTAACAACAAATAAGTCTAGAGTATTTTTTCGTTGAAAAGGGAAAGGGTCTGATAGAAAAGCAAATTGGCCAACAGGTGGCCAGCAAAATTGCCAACAGGTGGCCATTTAAGATTTTAACGGCTAAAATTTAATTATTGACAATATTCAGAACATTCTTAGATCTTTCTTTTGATCAAATTATTAAGAGGAGGGAAAAGAAAGCAAAATTTGAGAAAAATTGGGATCGATAAAGATCATTCAATGGTGGGCACTAAGATCCCTCTGGGATCTCTTAAATTAATTTGTATGTGTTGAGGTGCTTGGACATTTCTTAAAACAGGAAATGAAATTTCTGTGATTTCTTTAATTAGGATAGTGTAGCTTTAAATTTATAATTGAAATTCTTGGCTGAATTTAAAGGATTTTGTTATAGGAAGGTGACCCCGTCTGACAGCAGTATCCTGGACCCTGTCCGAGTGAGTGCCGGGTCCAGTACAAGTAGCTTCACTCATGTCACTGGACTTAACGAAGACTTCATGTCGCCTCGTAGCTCTGGAGATCAGTCCGATATCACACCAACCCAGACCCCTAAGGATATTACACCCGGACGAGTCAATGCTGAACTCACACCTGGACGAGTCAACGGTGAACTCACACCTGGACGAGTCAATGCCGAACTCACACCTGGACGAGTCAACGCTGAACTCACACCTGGACTAGTCAATGCAGAGCTCACACCCGGCTCGGTCCCGCTGCCACCGATTACCAATGCAGAGGAGCGAGAACTACAAACTCCAAAGTCAAAAGAGTCACTCAATTCTTCAGGGGAGGTAACTCCAAAGGCTGAAAACAGGCTAGCTAATGTGTGTATTGACGACCTGTTTGATACTCAGGATAGTAATGGCAGGCCTATAGTTGGGAGAACATTTGACAGCACCAGTAGTACAACAGGTTTTGATGTGAACGACATCGTGGGCCCCAAACACTCCAGTTCTAAAGAGTACGATGAAGACGATGAAGAGGTGGCAGAGGTTCTAGGGGAGACGATTGAGGAAGAGGAGGATGGTAAGGAGATGACAATGGAAGGTACACAGCCGTTCGTAGAGCAGGGTACACAGTCCTCACAGGGTGACGGTGAAAGTCAGCAGGTACTGAGGGCGTGGCCACGCCCACCTGATGTAAACACGGAGAGCCAGCCACTCCCACAGGAGAGGTAGGAACCTTTACATCAGGGACTCTGTTACGTCTATTAGGATCAGTCTTAGTCCTATTTAGGATCAAAGGAATAGGATCATTGTAGACCTGATTTAGGATCAAAGGAATAGGATCATTGTAGACCTGATTTAGGATATAATAAATAGGATCATTGTAGACCTGATTTAGGATATAATAAATAGGATCATTGTAGACCTGATTTAGGATCTAAGGAATAGGATCATTGTAGACCTGATTTAGGATATAAGGAATAGGATCATTGTTGGCCTGATTTAGGATATAAGGAATAGGATCATTGTAGACCTGATTTATGATATAATAAATAGGATCATTGTAGACCTGATTTAGGATATAAGGAATAGGATCAATTTTGGCCTTATTTAGGATCTAAGGAATAGGATCATTGTAGACCTGATTTAGGATATAAGGAATAGGATCATTGTAAACCTGATTTAGGATATAAGGAATAGGATCATTGTAGACCTGATTTAGGATATAAGGAATAGGATCATTGTAGACCTGATTTAGGATATAAGGAATAGGATCATTGTAGACCTGATTTAGGATCTAAGGAATAGGATCATTGTAGACCTGATTTAGGATATAACAAATAGGATCATTGTTGGTCTGATTTAGGATCTAAGGAATAGGATCTTTGTAGACCTGATTTAGGATTTAAGGAAAAGGATCATTGTTGGTCTGATTTAGGATCTAAGGAATAGGATCTTTGTAGACCTGATTTAGGATGTAAGGAATAGGATCAGTGTTTGTCTGATTTAGGATATAAGGAATAGGATCATTGTTGGTCTGATTTAGGATCTAAGGAATAGGATCTTTGTAGACCTGATTTAGGATGTAAGGAATGGGATCAGTGTTGGCCTGATTTAGGATCTAAGGATCTGGATGTAACCCAAATTTAAAATCAAAGAACGGTATGCTTGTCATTACATGTTCATGAGCAATTGCAATTGATGTTATAGAACCGTAATATCATTTCCTAAAACTTTCTTCACTTCAGCGTTCAGGTTTGTGTTAATTTTGGTTCCAGTCTTTCTTTTACTGTAGCTATGTACATACTAACAGATCTGGTATTTGTGTTAAATGTAGCTATGCAGATGAAGAGGAGGGCGATGACGATGTTCAGGTGGAGGGAGAGGAAATCTGCGAGGAAGAGGAAGAAGAGGACGACATTGTAAACCGTGAGCAGAAAGAAGGGGATGCACAGAACCAGACGCAGGATGAGAGTAGTGAGGAAATCGAGGAGCAGATAGAGGAACATTCAGGAGAGTCTGAACACAACAGGTAACCACCCACGTCTGTATTACAGTTATTACAATCCAGTCATTGTACCAGACTGGTATGATGGCACTGATAATATTTTCGAACTTGGAAAGGTACTGGGTCACCTGCCCGACCATGAGGGTTTTCTCCATGTACTCTGGTTTCCTCCCACACTCCGTTGTTCACTTCCATCTGGGACGACAAGCGTGATTAATAGAAGTTGTTATATCTTGTTTCACAATTATTATTAAAGTTAAAAGTTTCAAAAGTTCAAAAATTAAGATGAGGTATGTTATTACTTAATTTTAAAAAGAAATTTAAAATTTGTATAATTATATGATCCGTAAATGTTATTATAGAGGTTTGAATTATTTTTAATAGTCCAAAGGAAGCTCCTGTGTTGAAAGCTGCAGAAAGACATAGCATTTCATCTCCAAGGTAACATCATTGTTATTTCTTGCTGAAAATTAAATTGTTTTATGCCACAAACATATTCGAATGACAAATTATAACATGCATATAATTTTTGATGTTCTGGATGTGGTTTGGTTGATACTGTTTGTAACAAACTTTGAAGTGTAAAAAAATTGTGGAGCACATAAAACACATAGTATTACATTAAAATAAAACAAAAAAAATGTTTGTTTGTTCAGAAGGTCTTAATCAATTACATAGGTCTCAAATAGAAAGGGCCATTCCTTCGTTTGAATAAAGTTTAGGTAAGTAAAATTAAACTAACTGGAAGATATGTATTTTTTCCAAGTAGTAAAAGTTATAATCTTTACATTAATAAGGCAGTTTTACTCTCAAGATAAACCAAAGCTCTTTGAGTATTAAGTCCTGAAAATTCTTAATTCGCCCCAAAGTATCACTTATTACCACAAAGATGTATACGATACGCCTTTTTCCTGTACATTTCGGCGTTAATTTCATTGCTTGTAGGCACAAGCACTCATTGTTTGGACATAGATTTCATCAACACAAATTGTGCATGTTTCTGATGTGCGAAGGAAGGAATGCCTCTCTAATGGCTGGTAAAGATTTCTTATGGTTTGATGGAGAATTGTGATGTTTGTCACGCGAGATCTTACTTGTTATCATTCCAGAGAGGTTGCTGTACCTGTCCGAGAAATACACAGAGAGATTATCCGGGAAGTCATCGACAAGAAATCTTTGTCCCAGGTAAGCTTGAATGATCTGGACATCTTCAGGCTAGTCTACCAGTAAGATAGTAGGGAGGATTTGAGGTCCGTTTGGTTTTTCTCTGTGTACTCCGGCTTTCCTCCACCTCCAAACCTGGCACGTCCTTAAATGACCCTGGCTGTTAATAGGACCTTAAATAAACCAAACCAAAATTAACTTTACACCTCTGTCATTTTTTGTAGACTGAAGGGATATATAGGTACCAATAGCCATTCGGTCCTAAAATTGTGTCCCCACTCTAGCCACGTCACTTCTCTTGTTTTCTGGGGGATTCGATTATCAAAATTTCATGGAAAAGTCGAGACTGAAGTTCAATGTAACTCTAGTGAATACTCTCTGCCTCCTATTGACTCGGCGAGTCCCGGATATGAAAACCCTTTTCAGTTCTGTGGACTAAAAACAATATTTAGCTACTTGAAAGAAATTGATCTATTCTATAGACTTCAATGTCTTACCTTACTCTCTTTGACGTTCTATATATATCACAAAGTTCACATAATCTATTCCTATATATATATATATATATATGTTACCATTTTTAACCAACTTTTTTATCATAGTGATCTAAAAAAAAACATACAAATGCTTTTAAAAATGACCTATTTTATCTTATTTTAACGTAAAAAATCAAAACGATAGTATATTGTTTGGCCCTAAATGACCCTAGTTGTCGATTAACCGTAAAACACAAACAAACAAACAAACAATCTCGGCAAGGGAAAATGTAACCAGCTTTTTCAGTAAATCTAGAGTAAGAACGACGGGGGTCTGGGTTGATCCTTAAATGACCCCTGACACATGTCAAAGCCTGGACTATAAGTGATTTAGTACGCGTATTTAAGGTCAAGTTTACAGTACTTACTTGTGGAAAGTCGAACAGTGACACAGTTGTGCTTACTGTAGTAATTTTTAGGTCACCTGAGACAAAGTCTCAAGTGACCTATTCTAATCCCCTTTTGTCCGTCGTCGTCCGTCGTGCGTCCGTAAACTTTTTACATTTTCGACTTCTTCTCCAAAACCACTTAACAAAATTCAATGAAATTTGGCAGAAAGTTTCTATGGCTAAAGGTCAACCAAAATTGTGAATTATATGGTCCCCACCCCTCAGGGGCCTGAGGGGTGGGGCCAAAAAGGGTCAAATTGACTAAAACTTCAAAAATCTTCTTCTCTACTCTCAGATATGGTGGAGTCAAACACTCTTTATAGATGAAAGGGTCTTGTGGTGCTTTACCAAAATTGTGAATTGCATGACCCTGGGGTCTCACGTTTGCCCCTGGGGAGGGGGTAAACTTTACTATAGTTTATATAGGGAAATCACATTTTTGACTATTATTTGTTGGATTTGTATTGGAATTCATTCTAACTTGTATCAAATTATCAGCATGGGATGACAGTTTGATGGTATGTACATGTTGGCCCTAATTGACCCCCAGGGGCTGCTGGGCGTGGCCAAAAAGGGTCAAATTGACTAAAATTTCAAAAATCTTCTTCTCTACTCTCAGATATGGTAGAATCAAATACTCTTCATAGATGGAAGGGTCTTAAGGTGCTTTACCAAAATTGTGAATTTCATGACCCTGGGGTCTCACGTTTGCCCCTGGGGAGGGGGTAAACTTTACTATAGTTTATATAGGGAAATCACATTTTTGACTATTATTTGTTGGATTTCTATTGGAATTCATTCTAACTTGGTTCAAGTTATCAGCATGGGATGACAGTTTGATGGTATGTACATGTTGGCCCTGGTTGACCCCCAGGGGCTGGTGGGCGGGGCCAAAAAGGGTCAAATTGACTAAAATTTCAAAAATCTTCTTTCCTACTCTCAGATATGGTAGAATCAAATACTCTTCATAGATGGAAGGGTCTTAAGGTGCTTTACCAAAATTGTGAATTTCATGACCCTGGGGTCTCACGTTTGCCCCTGGGGAGGGGGTAAACTTTACTATAGTTTATATAGGGAAATCACATTTTTGACTTTTATTTGTTGGATTTGTATTGGAATTCATTCTAACTTGGTTCAAATTATCAGCATGGGATTACAGTTTGATGTTATGTACATGCTGGCCCTGGTTGACCCCCAGGGGCTGGTGGGCGGGGCCAAAAAGGGTCAAATTGACTGAAATTTCCAAAATCTTCTTATCAACTATATGTTAGAATCAAATACTCTTCATAGACTGATCCCATTAGGACTGATGGGTGGGGCCAAAAAGGGTCAATTTAGTTGGCCGAAATATTTCAAATCTCAGGTGACCGTTAAGGCCCTTTGGGCCTCTTGTTTGTTTTATTTCTATTGGAATTCATTCTAATTTAGTTAACATTATCAGCATAGGATGACAGTTTGATGGCATACACATGATGGCCCTGACTGACCCCCCAGGGGCTGATGGGCGGGGCTAGAAAGGGCCAAATTGACTGAAATTTCAAAAATCTTCTTCTCAAGACCGAAATAAGTTGGAATCAAATACTCTTTAAAGTTGGAAGGGTCTTAAGATGCTTTACTAAAATTGTTAATTTCATGACCCTGGGGTCTCAAGTTTGCCCCTGGGGCGGGGGTATACTTTACTATAGTTTATATTGGGAAATAACATTTTTGACTTTTCTTTGTTTTATTTCTATTGGAATTCATTCTAATTTGGTAAACATTGTCAGCATGGGATGACAGTTTGATGGCATGCACATGTTTGTCCTGACTGACCCCCAGGGGCTGATGGGCGGGGCTAAAAAGGGCCAAATTGACTGAAATTTCAAAAATCTTCTTCTCAAGACCGAAATAAGTTGGAATCAAATACTCTTTATAGTTGGAAGGGTCTTAAGATGCTTTACTAAAATTGTGAATTTCATGACCCTGGGGTCTCAAGTTTGCCCCTGGGGAAGGGGTAAACTTTACTATAGTTTATATATTAGGGAAATCACATTTTTGACTATAATTTGTTTGATTTCTATTGGAATTCATTCTAATTTGGTTAACATTATCAGCTTGGGATGGCAGATTGAGGGTATGCACATGTTGGCCCTGATTGACCCGGAGGGACTGATGGGCGGGGCTGATGGGCGGGGCTAAAAAGGGTCAAATTGGCTGAAATTTCAAAAATCTTCTTCTCAAGACCGAAATAAGGTAGAATCAAATACTCTTCGTAGTTGGAAGGGTCTTAAAGTGCTCTTCTAAAATTTATTAATTTTAATGACCCGGGGGTCATACATTTTGCCCCTGGGGAGGGGTTAAATTTTACTATAGTTTATATTGGGAAATTACATTTTTGACTGATTTGTTTGATTTCTATTGGAATTCATTCTAACTTGGTTAACATTTTCAGCATGGGTTGAAAGTTTGATAATATGCATATGTTGGCCCTGACTGACCCCTGAGGGCTGATGGGCGGGGCCAAAAAGGGTAAATTAAATTAACTGAAATATTTCAAATATCAGGTGACCGTTAAGGCCCATGGGCCTCTTGTTAAATTATGTAAGGCTGAAATAAAAATATAGTTGATTTGGCGTAAACTGCTCGACCCAGAAAAATTGCGCCTACTCAGAATATTTTATCATAATTAATATTTACTTTGTTTTCATGGTAATTACTCGAATGTGATTGGTAGAAAAATTCTTTTCATTCTTCTATGAAAGAAATTCCGAGAATGGCGCGAAAAATGTGACGTCACAATACGACAATTGACGTTGCGTACTGATTTGAGAAAAAGAATCCCATTTAAAACCAGTAAAATTGTACATAAAACATGTTTTAGATTAGAAAATCATTTTCAAAAATTAATTATAAGCGTTGATGTAAAATTTTTTTTAGTTTCATCGGGTTATGAAACAAATTTTGTTTGCAAACTTCTGTAAGAATCCGCTATGCGGTTTCATACAGTTTGCAAAGAAAATGTGTTTCATACCCCGATGAAACTAAAACAAAAATGACATCAATGCTTAAATGAAAAATAAAACTTTTTTTTTTATTTTCAAACTTGCAAAGCAAAGAAAAAAAAGTCTCGCAAACCCAAATAAGCTTGGTGTGTGTTTCTTAATAAATAATGATTTCCAAACAGTTTATATCCTGGTTTGTTTTTGTATTGAAGGTTGAAAATCTGTTTTCAGAACTGAATAAAAAAAAAGTTCCGCACTACCTATACCTACCCATATGTAAAAACCCCTTGTCGGGTTACAGCAAACCAAGATGTTTTTAAGAATGGCCTAATACTGAATAGCTATTTTACCTGTGTAACTAACATATACCTATGTCTACAGCTGCAGGACAACCTACAAAGTGTGCTGGTGGCCCTGGAGGCTCAGAACAGCCAGATACAGCGGTTACAGGATCAGCTGGCAGAACAGCAAGAACAACAGGCCGAGTTACAGCGACAGCAGATCGAGATGGAACAGCTCCGACAGATAGACAGACAGCAGCCTCAGCCAAACATAGAGGAACATCTGGGCAAGCTTGAGTCCATAGTTACCTCGCGCGTGGAGCGAATGTTCAGTCAACATGCCATGAAAGAAAGTATCCTCTGTGACGATATAGATTCTATCTTGTAATGATCTTTCTGTGTATTTTCACTCATTTATATAATCTGCAAATTGTTTGGGAAATTCGGTTTTAATGTGAAATAAGTACTATATCTGGAATAGGGTCAATTTCAGCATTTTCGGGGTTTGACATTTTTTTAGGTCGAAAGCCGGAACAACAAGACATATACTGTAAATCACTTATATTTCGCGTGGGATTTATTTTTGCGAAAATACGCACAGAGAGTCAATCATGAATTCAAATTCTTTGCGATTATCTGTATAAAAATAATAACTTTCCATGGAAGCAAAGCTATTGGTTACCGATAAAGCAGTTTTGCATAGTCAATGACTCTAACAGTTAAATATTTGCGAAATTATGCATTCGTAAATTTGTCTTAAGAAGTAAGTTTGCGAAATAAAGTACTCATAAAATCTAAGTGAATTACTGTAATTCAGCATTATTAAAGTGCTGCAGAATTGATTACATGACATTATGATCCTTAATCGTGTGCTAGACCAGCGGATACAGGATTTATTACAGCAGACAGAACGACGTGACCAGCATCGGCAGGACAAGTTACAGCAGGCTATCACACAGACGGTCAACCAAGCGGTTCAACACAACCTGGAAAAGCAGGTCAAGGCCGAGATGAGGAACAATGTGGTGCCTAGTAAGACTGCTTCGTATATAAACAAATTATTTTCGAGGTCCTGCCAGAAATTAAAAAAATGTACAGAAAATTTTAGGTTCTGGACATTGTTGCAAACTTGAACTTTTCTAAGGTAGTCCAAAATTGGATCAGGCCTTTTTGTTAGGTCATCTGACCCAAAGGGTCAGGATGACCTATAGTCATCGTGCTTCGTCCGTCGTCGTCCGCGTGCGCCGTGCGTTGTGCGCCGTGCGCCGTGCGCCGTCCGTAAACTTTTTCTTTCAAAACGCTACTCCTCCTTAACCCTTGGGTGGATTACTTCCAAATTTGGTTTGAAGCATCATTGGGGGAGGGCAATCATATTTTATATAAATGAGGCTGGTCTGACCCCTGGGGCCAGAAGGGCGGGGCCCCAAAAAGGGAACTTAGGTGAATATTGCTATAAAATCCTACTCCTCCTTTACCCTTGGGTGGATTTCAACTAAATTTGGTGTGAAACATCATTGGGGGAGGGCGGTCATATTTTATATAAATGAAGTTGGTGTGACCCCTGGGGCCTGAGGGGCGGGGCCCCAAAAGGGGAACTTTGATGAAATTTTGCTATAAAATCTTACTCCTCCTTAACCCTTTAGTGGATTTCAACCAGATATGTTGTGAAACATCATTTGGGGAGGGCGGTCATATTTTATATAAATGAGGCTGGTGTGACCACTAGGGCCTGAGGGGCGGGGCCCCAAAAGGGGAACTTTGATGAAATTTTGCTATAAAATCCTACTCCTCCTTAACCCTTTAGTGGATTTCAACCAGATATGTTGTGAAACATCATTTGGGGAGGGCGGTCATATTTTATATAAATGAAGTTGGTGTCACCCCTGGGGCCTGAGGGGCGGGGCCCCAAAAGGGGAACTTTGATGAAATTTTGCTATAAAATCCTACTCCTCCTTAACCCTTTAGTGGATTTCAACCAGATATGTTGTGAAACATCATTTGGGGAGGGCGGTCATATTTTATATAAATGAGGCTAGTGTGACCCCTGGGGCCTGAGGGGTGGGGCCCCAAATGGGGAACTTTGATGAAATTTTGCTATAAAATCCTACTCCTCCTTAACCCTTTAGTAGATTTCAACCAGATATGTTGTGAAACATCATTGGGGGAGGGTGGTCATATTTTATATAAATGAGGCTGGTGTGAGCCCTGGGGCCAGAGTGACGGGCCCAAAAAAGGGAACTTTGATGAAATTTTGTAATAAAATCCTACTCGTCCTTAGCCCTTTGGTGGATTTCAACCAGATATTGTGTGAAACATCATTGGTGGAGGGTGGTCATATTTTATATAAATGAGGCTGGTGTGGCCCCTGGGGCCAGAGGGGCGGGGCCCCAAAAGGGGAACTTTGATGAAATTTTGCTATAAAATCCTATTCCTCCTAACACCCATAGTGAATTATTACCAATTTTTTTGTGAAGCATCATTGGAGGAGGACAATCATATTTTATATAAATGAGGTTGGTTTGACCCCTAGGGCCAGAGGGGCGGGGCCCCAAAAGGGGAACTTTGGTGAATTTTGCTATAAATCTACTTCTCTCTAACCCTTGGGTGGATTAATACGAAATATGGTGTGAAACATCCTTTGGGAAGGGTGGTCATATTTTATATAAACGAGGCTAGTGTGACCCCTGGGGCCTGAGGGGCGGGGCCCCAAAAGGGGAACTTTGATGAAATTTTGCTATAAAATCCTACTCCTCCTTAACCCTTTAGTGGATTTCAACCAGATATGTTGTGAAACATCATTTGGGGAGGGCGGTCATATTTTATATAAATGAGGCTGGTGTGACCACTAGGGCCTGAGGGGCGGGGCCCCAAAAGGGGAACTTTGATGAAATTTTGCTATAAAATCCTACTCCTCCTTAACCCTTTAGTGGATTTCAACCAGATATGTTGTGAAACATCATTTGGGGAGGGCGGTCATATTTTATATAAATGAAGTTGGTGTCACCCCTGGGGCCTGAGGGGCGGGGCCCCAAAAGGGGAACTTTGATGAAATTTTGCTATAAAATCCTACTCCTCCTTAACCCTTTAGTGGATTTCAACCAGATATGTTGTGAAACATCATTTGGGGAGGGCGGTCATATTTTATATAAATGAGGCTAGTGTGACCCCTGGGGCCTGAGGGGTGGGGCCCCAAATGGGGAACTTTGATGAAATTTTGCTATAAAATCCTACTCCTCCTTAACCCTTTAGTAGATTTCAACCAGATATGTTGTGAAACATCATTGGGGGAGGGTGGTCATATTTTATATAAATGAGGCTGGTGTGAGCCCTGGGGCCAGAGTGACGGGCCCAAAAAAGGGAACTTTGATGAAATTTTGTAATAAAATCCTACTCGTCCTTAGCCCTTTGGTGGATTTCAACCAGATATTGTGTGAAACATCATTGGTGGAGGGTGGTCATATTTTATATAAATGAGGCTGGTGTGGCCCCTGGGGCCAGAGGGGCGGGGCCCCAAAAGGGGAACTTTGATGAAATTTTGCTATAAAATCCTATTCCTCCTAACACCCATAGTGAATTATTACCAATTTTTTTGTGAAGCATCATTGGAGGAGGACAATCATATTTTATATAAATGAGGTTGGTTTGACCCCTAGGGCCAGAGGGGCGGGGCCCCAAAAGGGGAACTTTGGTGAATTTTTGCTATAAATCTACTTCTCTCTAACCCTTGGGTGGATTAATACGAAATATGGTGTGAAACATCCTTTGGGAAGGGTGGTCATATTTTATATAAACGAGGCTAGTGTGACCCCTGGGGCCTGAGGGGCAGGGCCCCAAAATGGGAACTTTGGTGAATATTTGCTGTTAAATCCTAATCCTCCCTAACCTTTTGGTGCATTACAACCAAATTTGATGTGAAGCATATTAGGTGACGGCAATCATATTTTTTAATGAGACAGGTTTGACCCCTGGGGAAAAAAAGATGGGGCAAAAGGAGTGCTTAGGTTAAACATTTCTTAAAAATGCAATTCCTCCTTAATGCCTTAATTGATTACAACCATATTTAGTATGAAACATCATTGGGGAAAGGCAATCCTAATTGATATAAATGAGTCTTGTCTGACCCATTGGGACAGAGGGGCATGCCCCAAAAATGGGAACTTGGCTAAAATTTTGCTTTATGATGCTGCTCTTCCTGGACAAGCTAAATGGATAAAAACCAAATTTGATCTAAAACATAACTGGCTGCGATAAATAATTTATGGTAATAATGCTGGATTGGGGTGTGTGTCCCTGCTGTAAGTGTAAGTGTTTGTCAGATGACCGTTAAGGCCCATGGGCCTCTTGTTTTATTTTAGGAGGAAAATTGGTGAATTGAGAAGGCTTTTTTCAGGAGTAGACTGAATTTTGTGAATTTGGCTTGAATTTATAAAATAATTTCAATTGGGAATGGGGCTCATTAATGACATGAAAAAACTTTTGAAAAAGCCCTGTTTCTACTGTAAGTATTTAGAGTGCACATGTTCAATCAACATATTAAATTGCACTTATCTGTTACCATTTGAATACTTGCTAAAATAAGTAGGATATCTTGATTAAAACTTAATTGTAATGCTTGCTTAGATTTAAGGAAAATAAAAAAATTCTAATAAAAAGTTCTTGTAAAAGATTAAAAGAAAAGAAAGTTGTTTTTGTTTCATTAAATTTTGCTTCCTGTACATGCATTTCTCTCAATTCCAAATCTGCCCATGTATATACGGAGTTGATAATTTTCACAATACTCTCTTAAGGTTAATTAAGAGGATCTTTATTACAACTCTTTGATGTCTTGTAGATGTGAGCAAAATCTTAGAACCAATTAAGGATCAGTTTCACCAGGATATGGCTCAGAAACTAACGGCCACAGATGCTCTTCTTAAGGACAACATCAGCAAGATGGTGCGATCTAGGGTAGGTGTCTCTCTTGGGTCATAACTTCATGGCGTCATATGCAAAGATGGTGCGATCTAGGGTAAGTGTCTTTCTGGGGTCATAACTTTATGACGTCATATGCAAAGATGGTGCGATGTAGGGCAAGTGTCTTTCTGGGGTCATAACTTTATGGCGTCATATGCAAAGATGGTGCGATCTAGGGTAGGTGTCTCTCTTGGGTCACAAACTCAAAAATGGTGCAATCTAGGGTAAGTGTCTTTCTGGGGTCATGAATTTATGACGTCATGCGCAAAAATGGTGCGATCCAGGGTAAGTGTCTGGATGTGGTTAAAACTTTATGGTGTCATATGCATTGTAATGATGACAGAGCCATAGGTCTAGAACATTGACATCGGAATACTGTTTTAACAGACTGATGTTCTTAGCATTATGATGTCACCAAAGAAAGTGAAATGCTGTGAAAATATGGTGAGCATTATGATGTCACCAAAGAAAGTGAAATGCTGTGAAAATATCACCATTTTAAGTTTTCTGTTGATAGAGTGCTTTTTCACTGAATGATGTTCTTTAAAAAATTTTTGCTTCTAGTTAATACGTGAGAAAATCTTGAATTCGGTTCTGTTTTTCCAAAATATTCCTCGTTAAGTGAACTTGTCAGACGTGCAAAAATAGCAAAAAGGTTTATGTCATATGAATCTCATGTGAAACGTTTGTAAGATCTTCAAATTCTTATTTTTTTTATTTTTTTTTTTTCTTGCAGCAAACTGTGGATGCTATAGGTATGGCAGCGGGTAACGCCCTACAGACTCCAATACAAGTGGCTTATAGAGAGGCTTTCCAAAATATCGTAATACCAAACTTCGAGCGTAGCACACAAAACATGTTCCAGCAGATAAACGAAACATTTACGAAAGGATCGAGAGAATGTAAGTCTTCGTTCCTAATGATGAAACTTAAATTAGTTCCGTAACGATGAATCTTAAATTAGTTCCGTAATGATGAATCTTGAATTAGTTATTTCTATAACGATGAAACTTAAATTTGTACCGTAACGATGAAACTTAAATTAGTTCCGTAATGATGAAACTTAAATTAGTTCCGTAACGATGAATCTTGAATTAGTTATTTCTATAACGATGAAACTTAAATTTGTTCCGTAACGATTAAACTTAGATAAGTTTCGTAACGATGAATCTTAAATTAGTTATTTATATAACTTTATATAACGATGAAACTTAAATTTGTTCCGTAACAATGAAACTTAGATAAGTTTCGTAACGATGAAACTTAAAGGAGACTTAGGGTTTCCTTTTCTGTCTGCATTCCTAGAGTTAAGATATGTTTCTTGAACTTTTGATCAATTCTGTAATTCAGTGACAGGTTTAAGTTGAAAGAAAGGTATATTTAGCAAAATATCTGATATCAAAACTAACCTTCCCTAGATTGGCAGTGTTTAGATATAAAGATTGTTGGTTTCTATTTCATACATTAAACATTTAGACAAAAACTTATACCACATAAAACAGCATTGATATAGGTATGTGGTTTTATTTCAGACATCAAACATTTGGACACACACTTAGACCAGATTAAGCAGAAACACTTGGAGGCACGGGACCCTGTGGTGGGACAGCTGAAACAGTTGACAGACTCGTTCAGGACGTCCGCGGAGTCCATGCAAACTGCTGTGATGTCAACTCTACAGGGTCAAATTCACACAGATATGGAAAAATCAATGACTAGGTATAGATTGTATTTTATTAGCTCACCTGGTCCGAAGCTTATGCCATACCGTGGCGTCCGTCGTCCGTCCGTCGTCCGTCCTTCCGTCAACAATTGACTTCTTCTTCATAACCAGTGATCAGAATTTGACCAAATTTGGTCAGAAGCATCCCTGTGGGGTGGGGACTCAAAATTGTACAAATGGTGGGACTGACCCCCCAGGGGTCTGCAGGGTGGGGCCAAAAGGGGTCAATTTGGCTCTATTAATATTAACGACTTCTTCTCTGAAACCGAGCGATGTATATCGCTCATATTTGCCTGGTAGCTTTACTATGGAGTGGGGATTCAAAATTGTACAAATGAAGGGGCTGACCCCCCAGGGGCTTGAGGGACGGGGCCAAATGTGGTCAATTGGGCTATATTGATATAAACGACTTCTTCTCTGAAATTGAAGAATGGATATTGCTCATATTTGCCTGGTAGCATCACTATTAGGTGGGGATTCAAAATTGTACAAATGATGGGGCTGACCCCCCAAGGGCCTGAGGGGCGGGGCCAAATGTGGTCAATTGGGCTATATTGATATAAACGACTTCTTCTCTGAAACCGAGCAATGGATATTGCTCATATTTGCCTGGTAGCATCACTATTGTGTGGGGATTCAAAATTGTATAAATAATGAGGCTGACCCCCCAAGGGCCTGAGGGGCGGGGCCACGAGGGGTCAATTAGGCTATATTGATTTAAACGACTTCTTCTCTGAAACCGAGCAATGGATATCGCTTGTATTTGCCTGGTAGCATCACTATGGGGTGGGGATTCAAAATTGTACAAATGGTGAGGCTGACCCCATGGGGGCCTGAGGGGTGGGGCCAAGAGGGGTCAATTTGGCCAAATTGATATGAACAACTTCTCCTCTGAAACCAAGCAATAGATATTGCTCATATTTGACTGTGAGCATCCCTTTGGGGTTGGGATTCAAAATTGTACAAATAGTGGGGCCGACCTCCCCTGGGGTTGAGAGGCGGGGCCAAAAGGGGTCATTTTGGTTAAATTGATATAAACAACTTCTTCTCTGAAACTAAGCAATGGATATCACTCACATTTGTATGGTAGCATGGTCATGGGAAGGGGATTCAAAATTGTACAAACTTTAGGGTTGACCCCACCAGGGAGCTGAGGGTGGGGGGCCAAAAGGGGTCAATTTGACTAAATGGATATGAACAACTTCTTCTCTGAAACAGCTCATATTTGACTTGTAGCATCCTTTTGGGTAAGGATTCAAAATTATATAAGGAAGGAATTGATCCCCCGGGGGGCAGAGGGCGGGGTCAAAAGGGGTCAATTGGTTTAAACAACTTGTTTTCTGAAACTTAACAATGGATATCACTCACATTTGTGTGGTAGCATGAGGTTGTGCCAAAAGTCAATTTCATTTCATGGATTAATGCATTTTTTGGCATAAAAACCTCACATACCCATATAAAATGCCTATGATATATTGACATAGCAATACTAGTGACAAATATACTTAATCATCATTCTTGTTTCATATCTCTTGAAATCCAGGTGAGCGATACAGGCCCTCTGGGCCTCTTGTTAAATTTTTATCATGGTCGTTTAGTAATAACTGTCAATTTATTTGTATCAACCTACTCAATACTTTGAATATATATGTTATGAGTTCAGAATACCAAAATTATAAGAATCTGCTGTTACATTACAGTAGTTTGTTAACATACCTTTAAATGGTTCAGTGTATATTTTGCTAATTATGAGGTTGGATGTGGCTTTGGAATTTAAATCACAAATCCATGTTGTATACAGTTTGCAGGATCGAGTCGTCCAGTTCGTACGACAGGCTGTGAAAGAGGAGGTCAGTATAGCAGTACGAGAGCAGGGTGCTAGTATCAGCGATAGTGTGCTATCAGCGATGAGGTCAGGCGCCGTGACCCCTATACAGGTGACCCCTGACCCCCACCAGGCCCAGGCACAGATTCTACAGCTGCTTCGTCAAGGTCAACTCAACGCAGCTTTCCAAGAGGTAAGGGATACGACATTATAGATTTTGAAACGAATATATATGTACTACATGCTGATCATTAATTAATGTACGATTCGTGTCCGAGATATAATGGTCCTTTATTGTGGTGTAAAGTTTAATCTTAATCCCTCAAGGAATGAAACTGTTGAAAAACTTTGGCTTTACTTACATACATGTACGTACAAGACGGACAGAGAAGAAAACTGTAGTCCCCCCGGTTTGGTTTCACTGGTAGGACAGGGCATCCAGTTGACCCTTGACTTTCAGCAATTTCAGAAGTCAAATAATTATTTGTGAGAAATCTGAAGGGTCAAAACAGTTGTCAGATAGACATGTCCCTTTAAACTTGAGTCAAATCTGATTTCAGGGAGTCAAAAACATATTCTCAGGGGTCTACTGGATTCCCTGTTAGGGGACTAATAACAGTAGGTCCACTTAATACTATAATCCTGGAGGAATTCTTAATAGATCTCGTCTATATGTAAATAAGACTAGCTGTAATTCGGAATGTTTCTAGACTCATCCTATCTTTGGCACAGATATTAACTGTTACAGTATTTAGGAATGCTTCTGGACTTATCCTATCGAATCACTAAAAATCTTGTTGTTGTGGAATGAGAAATTACCGTGTCTCTCCAGAGTGACATTCTACCAAATCAGTAAAAATCATCTTATTTAAAAATGAGTGTCTCTCTCCAAAGTGAATTTCAATATTTATAAGAATAATAAATAAAGAGTTTGTGTCTTGATATCAAAATTTTATTGATGCACAACATAGTTTTATTAGATAGATAAATGAATGTAATAATAGAATAAGCATCTAGGAATGCGCTGAAAAATAAAATCATTAGCTAAGGCCAAACATAGTTTAATCTTATGTTTTTCGGCAAAGCCGTATAATATTCTTTTGGCCCCGGATTTGATGCGACAGATGGCATTACTGGTCAAGATGACTTATGTGATTGGTCAATGTAGCGGTAAATGCAAAATGCAGATATGCAGTTAAAAACGAAACAAAGTTAAGATTGAATGCAAGCTGAATAAGTGGATGCATCTTTTCAAATGACACATTAATAAAATTATATTCCTGATTCAAATGCAGTCTTATTATCACCAAAAATGATTCAAACTGATATAATTTTGTTATCCGTGCTGAAACGCATTAGTTTGTTAATTTATTTCACCAGTAGTTTTACATTATAACCACCAGCATCAAAACTATTGTTTTAATTATTTTCAGGCATTGTCAGCATCCAACCTGGACCTAGTAATGTTTGTTTGTGAAACAGTAAACCCCCAACAAGTATTCAACCAGACGCCCTGCCCTCTACAGCAGCCCGTCCTTCTCTCACTCATACAACAGTTGTCAGCGGACTTAGCCAACAGTACAGAGCTCAAGCATAAGTAAGTATAAGCGACAATCTTCGATCTTAATCTTAAGGCTAAAGAAAATAATAGAAATTATTGTGTTTCCACTGCGAAATGTCAAAGTAGAAAATGTTTTATTTTTTGCTCACCTGTCAAAGCAGTTGTCAAATCTCCGAATGCTTTTTGTTTTCGCCATTGGCGCTGATGTTGACTGTCAGCACAAGCCTTGTGAAGGTCATTAGTCCCAAAGGTCAAGGCCAAAACTTTGAATCTTTTCACTGATTGACATTTTGTTATGACCTGATGAAGCAAAGTTGGTGGGAACTAAAAACCCCATCACACTCGGCCATTTTTCCACTTCGTCTGACCACGTCCTGGAAAAATTTTGAACGGCATAGTGAGAACGCTTTTAGAACTTATATTAAACATTTTTCAGATTGTAGGAAAAATGTAGAGACACAATTATGAGGACGTAATATGAAACGAGAAATCTACATAAATTTTGCTTCCTTGCAATGGTGTTTGAAGTCCACATGCCAAAGGTCAATATCAATGATATGCGGAGAGAACCTCTTGATGGTTATGGGAAATATATAGCCACACAACTGGCCCTTGCTGACTTGTCTTGTGCTAGTTTTGTCTGCTAAAATGGCGTATTTATTACAAAAAAATTTCAGGCAGGAAAAAATATTTTTCAGTGATATGTAAATTAAATATCATCAGATGATTAAAGTAATCAAGAATGACTGTACAGGTAAAGGCAGGCCAACTCCCTCAGAAAAAAGGTCAAAAAGATGTGTCCAAGCCCCCATCCTCCCCTCCAACCCCCACCCCCACCCCCACCAAAAAAAAAAAAAAAAAGCACCAAATAGAAACAGCTGTGATATTTTTTATGCTCTTGAAATTTTTTTATAGGTGAAGGGACAGTGCATACATTGTAGCAGAATTAGTTTAGTTAAGAAATTAAGAACAACTTGACAAATATACTGAGATGAAATGGAGGCACCAGTCTAAAACTGGCTTGTACATGTACACATGCCAAGGTTGACAGTAGTCAAAGTATGGCTTTTAATTGTGATGATAAATGATTGGTTCCTAATTAATCAGACTGTATGAAACAGACCCGGGGTTATTTCAAGTTCTTCAGAAGAGAGAAAGGGAGAAAAATCAAGAGGAGTTTATTTCTTCTGGGAGTTGTCTCCCCTCTACTATGTTTATATTACAAACAGTCGGGAGGCTGTATACATAGCTGA
>NW_022979499.1:0-33107 GCF_902652985.1 Pecten maximus
CATTTCCACTGATGTTGACTGAGACACTCAATGATTGATCATGTGTTTATTAGAGTAATCAGTTTCTTTTTGTATTTTAAATGCTCAAAGCGTAGTGGTATAAAGAAATGTCACAAGGAGGTGTGTCCCTGATTTGTCTGTTTTTTTGTTTTGTTTTTGTTTTTTGTTTTTTCCTGCGTTCACTCAAAAGCAATAAATTGACTGCTGAATGGCTGCTATACCAAATTGTCTAGATGAAACTGTTTTAAAACGTCTTATAAGTTCAGGATTTTATAGAGATTAGAGGTCACACCTACACAGATTACTGTAAAATTCAGACTGATTACCAACAGGAACCTACCTGATAAAGCACCGTTTGCCTGCAAAGTGGGAGGAGATTCAAAGCTTGGTTGAAACTTTGGTAAGTCACACCACAAGCTGTCTCGGAGATCAGTATAGATGTTTGCAAAGAAATCCTTGACCTCACTAAGCTTGACCTTGTGACCTTGACCTCTTTCTCCTGAAAATACAGAAATCATATCTCACAATTAGACAAGAAGACCATGGGGCTTAATGCTCATCTGACTCTAAAGACATTTGTACTATCGTAGTGTACATACTCAGTAGCAACAGTATAGTGCTATTGTTGGCCATGGTGGCCATCTTGGATTTTGGACCAACCAGAAAAATAACAACACTTGGTCAAGATCATCTCTAGATCATTGCAGCCAAGTTTGAGTTAAATGCCACTGGTGGAACTTGAGAAGAAGTTTAAAAGAGGTGTTGTTCAGGAAAACCATGATTGCACTTTTGGCCTTTTTCATCTCAAAAACAACTACAAAGTACAAACACTTAATTAATTCCGATTAGAAAGCTGTTAAGTTTGACTTTGATCAGTCCACTTGATCCTGTGTTTTTCTGCAGAAATAGTGATCCATACGGAAGAATTGGACCGATGAAACTTGTGTCATTGCGCAGAAACAAAGTTTCTATTAATGAACAGTGACCTTCACCTTTGAACTTTCACTTGAAATCCAAGAGTAGGGAAGCACTGTGTAAGAGTCCGAAACCAATTTTCTATTCATAGTAAATGACCTTAATATTTGACCTTTTGACCAAAAAATTCTAAGCAAGCAGTCCTGATAAGAAAGCAGTGTATGAAGTTAAAAACTAAAATTTTGTGTTATTCTTTGGAAATTGTGCTGCAGACAGATGAAATGACGGATAGTGGCATTACAATATCCCCTTCTGAGATCTTTGATCAGCATAAAAATCTTGCCTTCTGATCTCTCATCTACATAAAAATCCCGCCTTCTGATCTCTAATAGGCATAACAATATTGCTTTCTGATCTCTGATCATCGTAACAATAACCCCTTCTGATCTTTCATAACAATATCCCCTTCTGATCTTTCATAACAATATCCCTTCTGATCTTTCATTACAATATCCCTTCTGATCTTTCATTACAATATCCCTTCTGATCTTTCATAACAATATCCCTTCTGATCTTTCATAACAATATCGCTTTCTGATCTCTGATCATCGTAACAATAACCCCTTCTGATCTTTCATAACAATATCCCTTCTGATCTTTCATAACAATATCCCTTCTGATCTTTCATAACAATATCCCTTCTGATCTTTCATAACAATATCCCCTTCTGATCTTTCATTACAATATCCCCTTCTGATCTTTCATTACAATATCCCTTCTGATCTTTCATAACAATATCCCCTTCTGATCTTTCATAACAATATCCCCTTCTGATCTTTCATAACAATATCCCTTCTGATCTCTGATCATCGTAACAATAACCCCTTCTGATCTTTCATTACAATAACCCCTTCTGATCTTTTATTACAATAACCCCTTCTGATCTTTTATTACAATAACCCCTTCTGATCTTTCATAACAATAACCCCTTCTGACCTTTCATTACAATATCCCTTCTGATCTTTCATAACAATATCCCTTCTGATCTTTCATAACAATATCGCTTTCTGATCTCTGATCATCGTAATAATAACCCCTTCTGATCTTTTATTACAATAACCCCTTCTGATCTTTCATTACAATAACCCCTTCTGACCTTTCATTACAATAACCCCTTCTGACCTTTCATTACAATAACCCCTTCTGACCTTTCATTACAATATCCCCTTCTGATCTTTCATAACAATATCCCCTTCTGATCTTTCATAACAATAACCCCTTCTGACCTTTCATTACAATATCCCCTTCTGATCTTTCATAACAATAACCCCTTCTGATCTTAAATCATGGGGATCATTATGATGGTGTCAATGTATACATGTCATTTAATTTAAAACCTACTCAGCCATTGGTGTAGTAATTCTGTCTGTTTCTGCCACAAAATGTTGTTAAATTCCTCCAAGGTGTCTGCGTCAAGGGCAGGTAGCTCTGACAAAATATCGCTAGGATTCAGGTCACCGTCAGCAAAACTAGCCTCATCACAAGGCCGTACTGCATTCTTAAACAGCATAGTCATCAAAGACCCATTCAAAGCTTCCGGGGGACACAGTCTGGTCACAGTCAAACTTTGTTGTTTGGACGGTTGCCGTGGCGATGTGATAAGGAAATGGAGGTAGCTGTACCCGCTAAGTAATTCTTCCTCTGGCTCTAAAATCACAAAATAAAAAGTTTGTTTCTCCTTATATTTGAAATCTAAGGTCAGGTAGAAATAGATAAAACCATATGTCTTAGGAAAATAATTGACCATGATGATCTTAACAGTAATTCCTTAGAATTGCCAAAAATGTCAGATAATGTTAGTGTACACAAACAAACATTTTTCCCCTTTGGCTAACGTTATATTTAACACCACTATATGCTAAAAATAAGCCAAGGATTCCTTACAGGGCAAAGTATCTTGTAAATAAGTCAGTCTCCAGGGCAAAGTATCTTGTAAATAAGTCAGTCTTACATGAAACTAGAACTGTCGCCAGGATGGCTGACTAATACCCCCGCAATCTGCACAAGTCAATGGTGAATTGGAACTGTTAATTAGAGGCTAACTAAGATAACCCATCCATGACAATATTTCTGAAATTCAGAATGTCTGAAATATGTGTTGTTCACAATAGAGAGAATTCAGTGACCAGTTGCCATAGCAACCATAATTTTGAGGAAAAGAAAGTGGCATGCACATATACACATGGTCCTCTATATTTGTGTGAAGTTTCACTGAAATCGGCCCTTCGGTTTAGGAGAAGTTGTCCAGACAAACTTAGAGTTATTGTTCTTATCGGAAAACCTGTTTATAGTGATCAGTTGCCATAGCAACCAAAATTTTGAGGAAAAGAAAGTGGCATGCACATCTACACATGATCATTATTATTTGTATTAAGTTTTATTCGAATCGGTCCATCGGTTTAGGAGGAGTTGTCCGGACAAAATGTGTCTACAGACAGACGGACAGACGGACCGATGGACAGACAACCTGATTCCAGTATACCCCCCTAACTTCGTTGCGGGGGTATAAATAGCAATATTACATGGGTAACACTATATATCCTCTCCCCCAAATCATTTCATGGCGGGGGTATAATAAGCAATCTTTTGTTTAACCATAGGCCTTTGAGGCTGTAAGTTATATGTAACACTCTCTTTGCTTATCTTGGGAATAAGCCGGTCTTGAAAAATAAGCTTTGAAACTTTTACTGAAAAGATCAAAACTACTGCTTATTTTTGGGATTTAACAACATTGACCTTGAATATGTGTCAAGGACATATCTTTTGTATACTTCTCAAGCTTCATCTCAGTATAGTATCATAATGATATCAGGGCCCTGCACTAAACAGTCCTTAATAATTAAAAGTTGTTTAAAGAAAAAGTTAATGAATTTCAGAAGGACCGACAGACGGACAACAGCAGATGACAGACAGAAAACGAAATAATGAAAATGAACCCACACGTAAAGCAAGGCCCCTAAGGCCATTAGTAAAATTACAGTAATACAGTGGAACCAAAGAAAGTGAAATATCTTGATGTGTATAAGACAAAGACGCGAAGCGGTTTATGAAGAGAGTACACTCCAGTTTTTTTTATGTTATGACTGTATAACAGAAAAAATAATTAATGTTAATTCTTATAATTTAATTTCTTCTTATACACACCAAGATATTTCACTTTCTTTGGTGAACTCTTTTCTGTGATAAATTATTACGCAACGTCATCAGCCAATCAAAAATGACGTTACATTTCGCAACGTCAACAATTTTGTTATGGAGGTATAACAAAATTATTTCAGCCAATGAAAATGCGTGTTTCATACAAAATTAAATTATGAAAAGAGAACACCCCAGTTTTTTGTGTTATTGCTCAATAACGTAAAAAAAATATTACAGTTAACCCTTATAATTTAATTAACAACGATAAGAAACATTTTCATTAAGTTAAACATGTTTATTTTGCTCCATATATTTAAAACACATCGATAAATGTAAACAACGATTACTCCGCTGACGTCACAGTCAACCAATGAAAACAGTTGTTTAGTTCCTACCATCCAATCAGATCGCGCGAAAACTCTGGCGTGGTTTCATTCACAGGAAGCGACGACTAATGTGAACACAGTCATCGACATGCTACGTTAGGATTTACTTTCCGAAATTGAATGTACAGTTGTTGAAACTTGAGTTACTCATCAATCCAGACGACAACACACTACTAGAGAACCGAGTTTGTGACATAATTGGTTCAGGAAACTGAGAATATTGGACAGGATGTGTTGATTGTTGTTTGTCGACGGCGAGGTCAGCGGGGGTGCACAAAGCGGAACGATTTTGATCATCAGGTCTAGCGTGGATCACGGAGGCAAGTGCATTGCTCATTTCCATCTTTTGTGTTGTGGAGCATTCCCTGTTGTAACTACGAATAGACCCCTCGTTCTTGTGACCTGTCATGTACATGATATGGCGCAGTTCAAAACCAGCGTCGTTGAGTTTTTGGATGCTAGTAGCACGTAGACAATGTGCTGTGTATGAGCGCGAACATTGAGCGTTTTTGGAGATGTCGCCCATAAATCTCGTAAATTGATACTGTTTGACGGGAGTTTTTGTGTACCATATCTCAGACGACTCTGGATATTTTACTGCATCTTTATTACAGTGGTTGAATAGCGACAAGGCCTCAGGATCAGTTCTCTGGATTAACTGTTTGAGTGACATTACAGGACAACGACGTGGATCGCCCGTCGCATACATTCGTTTATCAGCTGGGGCTTCGCTGCTTTGTAGACCACCAGAACGATTTTTTTGTTTTGTTTTGTGGTTTAAAACTGCGTATTCCAAGTTGTTTTCATCATATTTGAATTCGAATGAATCCAGGGTCAGCTGATTATGGAATTCTAACCCTCTGGACACGAAGTGAACGGATAAATTGTACCACACACGGAGTCTTAATAAAATCACGGGATTTTCATCAGAGTGGAGGTAAGTGGCAATTTTCTCTATGTCAGTCTCATTTATGATAGGTTTGTGAGAAGTTGGTCTCGAAACTCCTTCTTTCATGTTCATCTTCAACTTTCCATCCAACATGTTGTTGGACGTTCTGAAGTCGCGATCGCGAACTATATCGATATTTCTACCTAAATCTTGTAGGTGTCTGTTGATAGCAGCCCTTAATGATTTTAATGTATTTTTGTGATATTCGGCAGCTTGTTTTGCCGGCATTTCCCGGGATCTTTTTTCAATATTTTTTGGGGCGGCTTCCGCATAAAATACTCTCAATTTTTCATTGAGATGATTGGGATTTATTGTGGCTAGGTCGGTCTCTGTCCCCTCTCTTTCCACGCACCATTCTGGAAAAAAAATCAATGGATCCGTTAAAATAAATGGTCTGGCTAATTGTCGGTTAACGAGGAGTACGGTATGAATAAAACGCAGATAACTCAATGAAGAGTGTCCATTAAACGATGGGAAGTCCAGGTTCGAGTCCTGGTCTGTGTGTAAATTTGTATCCCTCGGTAGACACTTGGCCAGTCCGTTTACCTTTTTTTAAGGGGGGGGGGGGGGGGGGTGTTAATTTTCTTACTTCTTACCTTGGAAAGTCTTGACTCCCCAGCTTGTTGATCTTTTTGTGGCTTTAGACTGTCGGTAGTCTTCTATTTCCTTTAATGTGTGTTCATTAGTTGTTTGGAATCGAGAGCTCGAGGTGTCCAATTGAAAAGCATCATTTTTCAAGTTGGCCTCCATCTTTAAGATTTCAGAGGGAGCCGCCACTGAACTGGCCTGTACCGATCCTCCTACTCCTAGGTCCTCAAAATTCTCCTCAAATAGAGCAGCCAAATAATCTGCAGTCTCCTGTGAAATCTCCATGTCTTCTTCCCCATCATCAGCTGTGATTCCAAGTATTGATAACGGATTTCCCACATTAAAGTTTGTTCTACCTGCAGCCATACTGTATTTATCATCAAACTTTTTCAAGCAGACGACAGATTTCTAGGTGTCGCCCTTTTCTACTTTAAAAAATATTAAATTAATAATAAAATTGAAACCAATCTGTTTTAATATATTTTATTTTAATCTTTAAAAATTCGGCGATGCTCGTTTGTAATAATTTTTTTCATCCATATTAGACCTACTGTATGTTGTCGTTGTCTCCCCTTGACCAGGTTTGATCATCCATATTGTTTACCTTGTTTACATTATGTACTTCCAGTATAGCTGAAAGTAGTTCCTTTTATTTTTTTTATGTTATGAGATGATAACATAATTTTTTGAGCCAATGAAAATGCTTGTTACAAGCAAAATTAAATTATATAAATATATAAGAAATAAACCCAGTTAACTTAATTATAATACTGATTCCGAACTTATCTGCATCATGACCTACAGCTGATGGGGCCCCGTAAGGGATATTTGTCTCATTGTATACCTGTTTTATGTAATACATAAACTGTTGTATATATATCCCGAGATATCATCCTCACCCTGCACAAACATGATGTCAGCCATGATACTCTCCTTCCAGGTGGTGCTGTTCAGATAACGATTGTGATTGGTTGAACAGTCGTCCAATGGTTTTCTATAACTGGCCAGACGTGCCACAATCCCAGTCTGAAATAAAAAGTTTAATAGTAATGAAAAGTTATATCGTCCAATCACAAATCAGTCGCACCACATCATAAGCACACTTGCCCTTCAAGCAGGTGAGCTAAAAAAATTACAGGTAGTTTTATTTTCTTAAATAAATACCTTAATTTTTTGTTTGTATGATACCTCCTTTACCCGGTGATTTTTTTTTTTTTAAATAACCACCCAAGCTATAAACAAAGGACATCCTTATATGTACAGGAATTTTCATCGAAGGAAACACTTACATCATGGTCAGATGTCAACTGGTCCATAAAGGCAAGGGAGTGGGGATGCGAGTCAGCCAAACATCTGTATACACCGCTAAGGAAATACAATTTATACACTCAGCCAAATTATATTTGTCAAGGTTGAGAAGTTGTTTCCCTTGAGTGTGAGAGAGTTTTTACTGTATATTTGTATTTGTCTATTTCTATGTCTATTTTTACCTACTTAATAAATGGTGAACCATCGACTGAGTTTTCGTCGTGTTTAAAACCGCTTGTAACATAGTGTTGACTGGATAGTGGTACAACTATATAGTGTTGACTGGATAGTGGTACAACTATATAGTGTTGGTAGGATAGTGGTACAACCATACAGTGTTGACTGGATAGTGGTACAACCATATAGTGTTGACTGGATAGTGGTACAACCATATAGTGTTGACTGGATAGTGATACAACCATATAGTGTTGACTGGATAGTGATACAACCATATAGTGTTGACTGGATAGTGGTACAACCATACAGTGTTGACTGGATAGTGGTACAACCATACAGTGTTGATAGGATAGTGGTACAACCATATAGTGTTGACTGGATAGTGGTACAACCATATAGTGTTGGTAGGATAGTGGTACAACCATATTATAGTGTTGGTAGGATAGTGGTACAACCATACAGTGTTGGTAGGATAGTGGTACAACCATATAGTGTTGGCTGGATAGTGGTACAACCATACAGTGTTGGTAGGATAGTGGTACAACCATATAGTGTTGACTGGATAGTGGTACAACCATATAGTGTTGGCTGGATAGTGGTACAACTATATAGTGTTGGTAGGATAGTGGTACAACCATATAGTGTTGACTGGATAGTGGTACAACCATATAGTGTTGGTAGGATAGTGGTACAACCATACAGTGTTGGTAGGATAGTGGTACAACCATACAGTGTTGGTAGGATAGTGGTACAACCATACAGTGTTGACTGGATAGTGGTACAACCATATAGTGTTGACTGGATAGTGGTACAACCATATAGTGTTGACTGGATAGTGGTACAACCATATAGTGTTGACTGGATAGTGGTACAACCATACAGTGTTGGTAGGATAGTGGTACAACCATACAGTGTTGACTGGATAGTGGTACAACCATATAGTGTTGACTGGATAGTGGTACAACCATACAGTGTTGACTGGATAGTGGTACAACCATATAGTGTTGACTGGATAGTGGTACAACCATATAGTGTTGACTGGATAGTGGTACAACCATACAGTGTTGGTAGGATAGTGGTACAACCATATAGTGTTGGTAGGATAGTGGTACAACCATATAGTGTTGACTGGATAGTGGTACAACCATACAGTGTTAACTGGATAGTGGTACAACCATACAGTGTTGGTAGGATAGTGGTACAATAATATAGTGTAGGTAGGATAGTGGTACAACCATACAGTGTTGACTGGATAGTGGTACAACCATACAGTGTTGGTAGGATAGTGGTACAACCATATAGTGTTGGTAGGATAGTGGTACAACCATATAGTGTTGGTAGGATAGTGGTACAACCATATAGTGTTGACTGGATAGTGGTACAACCATATAGTGTTGACTGGATAGTGGTACAACCATATAGTGTTGACTGGATAGTGGTACAACCATATAGTGTTGGCTGGATAGTGGTACAACCATATAGTGTTGGCTGGATAGTGGTACAACCATATAGTGTTGGTAGGATAGTGGTACAACCATATAGTGTTGGTAGGATAGTGGTACAACCATATAGTGTTGGTAGGATAGTGGTACAACTATATAGTGTTGACTGGATAGTGGTACAACCATATAGTGTTGGTAGGATAGTGGTACAACCATACAGTGTTGACTGGATAGTGGTACAACCATATAGTGTTGACTGGATAGTGGTACAACCATATAGTGTTGACTGGATAGTGGTACAACCATATAGTGTTGGTAGGATAGTGGTACAACCATATAGTGTTGGCTGGATAGTGGTACAACTATATAGTGTTGGTAGGATAGTGGTACAACCATATAGTGTTGGTAGGATAGTGGTACAACCATATTATAGTGTTGGTAGGATAGTGGTACAACCATATAGTGTTGGTAGGATAGTGGTACAACCATACAGTGTTGACTGGATAGTGGTACAACCATATAGTGTTGACTGGATAGTGGTACAACCATATAGTGCTGGTAGGATAGTGGTACAACCATATAGTGTTGACTGGATAGTGGTACAACCATACAGTGTTGACTGGATAGTGGTACAACCATATAGTGTTGACTGGATAGTGGTACAACCATACAGTGTTGACTGGATAGTGGTACAACCATATAGTGTTGACTGGATAGTGGTACAACCATATAGTGTTGGTAGGATAGTGGTACAACCATATAGTGTTGGTAGGATAGTGGTACAACTATATAGTGTTGACTGGATAGTGGTACAACCATATAGTGTTGGTAGGATAGTGGGACAACCATATAGTGTTGGTAGGATAGTGGTACAACCATATTATAGTGTTGGTAGGATAGTGGTACAACCATATAGTGTTGGTAGGATAGTGGTACAACCATACAGTGTTGACTGGATAGTGGTACAACCATATAGTGTTGACTGGATAGTGGTACAACCATATAGTGCTGGTAGGATAGTGGTACAACCATATAGTGTTGACTGGATAGTGGTACAACCATACAGTGTTGACTGGATAGTGGTACAACCATATAGTGTTGACTGTGTAGTGGTACAACCATATAGTGTTGACTGGATAGTGGTACAACCATATAGTGTTGACTGTGTAGTGGTACAACCATATAGTGCTGGTAGGATAGTGGTACAACTATATAGTGTTAACTGGATAGTGGTACAACCATATAGTGCTGGTAGGATAGTGGTACAACCATATAGTGTTGACTGGATAGTGGTACAACCATAGTTATACAAGGATACAAGCTGTAGCGCTCTTTGGTAAACATATAGGCAGGAATTGTTCCCACAGCAACCTCATCCAGAACATCCAACATCCGGCCTAACATCTTTGGCTCCTCACCCTACAAATACATTATACACTTATTACTTTATCTATCTACAAATAAGCCCCTGCCAATAATAAACACATCCCCTCAAATAATCCCTGTTGTTGATTTTTGTATAATCATCAGTTTTAAAATAGTAAGCTAAAAGTGGTTTATAACAAGAGATCCCAGAGGGATCTTGGCGCCCACCATTGAATGTTCTTCAAAGGTTCCATGTCAGATTGATTTTTTCTCTACTTTTCTCTTCTTCTAAGTCTTACTAATCTGTGTAAATTCAGAAGAAACCTCTAGTACTTTTCAAACAAGGGAAACCTATATATAAAATTTAAGATTTAGGCACCAAGGGGAACCTATATATGGAATTTGAGAAAGATTCCTTCAGTACTTTCTGAGAAATAGCGATAACAAACTTCAATTGTCAAAATCCAAGATGGCTGCCTGTCGGCCATGTTGTTTTCCGATTGGTCTCAAAATGCAATATGCATAACTAGGCACGAAGGGGAACCTACATATGAAATTTCAGGAAGATCCCTTCAGTGCTTTCTGAGAATTAGCGATAACAAACTTCAATTGTCAAAATCCAAGATGACTGCCTGTCGGCCATGTTGTTTTCTGATTGGTCTCAAAATGCAATATGCATAACTAAGCACCAAGGGAAACCTACATATGAAATTTGAGAATGATCCCTTCAGTACTTTTTCAGAAATAGCGATAACAAACTTCAATTGTCAAAATCCAAGATGGCTGCCTGTCGGCCATGTTGTTTTCTGATTGGTCTCAAAATGCAATATGCATAACTAGGCACCAAGGGGAACCTACATATGAAATTTGAGAAAGATCCCTTCAGTACTTTCTCAGAAATAGCGATAACAAACTTCAATTGTCAAAATCCAAGATGGCTGCCTGTCGGCTAGGTTGTTTTCCGATCGGTCCCAAAATGCAATATGCATAACAAGGCACCAAGGGGAACCTACATATGAAATTTGAGAAAGATCCCTTCAGTACTTTCTCAGAAATAGCGATAACAAACTTCAATGGTCAAAATCCAAGATGGCTGCCTGTCGGCCATGTTGTTTTCCGATCGGTCCCAAAATGCAATATGCATAACTAGGCACCAAGGGGAACCTACATATGAAATTTGAGAAAGATCCCTTCAGTACTTTCTCAGAAATAGCGATAACAAACTTCAATGGTCAAAATCCAAGATGGCTGCCTGTCGGCCATGTTGTTTTCCGATCGGTCCCAAAATCCAATATGCATAACTAGGCACCAAGGGGAACCTACATATGAAATTTGAGAAAGATCCCTTCAGTACTTTCTCAGAAATAGCGATAACAAACTTCAATGGTCAAAATCCAAGATGGCTGCCTGTCGGCCATGTTGTTTTCCGATCGGTCCCAAAATGCAATATGCATAACTAGGCACCAAGGGGAACCTACATATGAAATTTGAGAAAGATCCCTTCAGCACTTTCTGAGGATTAGCGATAACAAGAATTGTTTACGGACGGACGGACGGAGGGAGGGAGGGACGGACGGACGGACGGACGGACCACGGACCACGGACGCAGGGCGATTTGAATAGCCCACCATCATCAGATGGTGGGCTAAAAATATTTAAGCTATCTCCAAACATAAATATTTTAATTTCATGTGAACAGAGCTTTATCTTTTTCACTGCATTGTGGGATTGGAAAGCCTTATATGGGAGCCTCATTTGAATGTTATCTCATCGTTTGGACAATTTTGATTTCCATCTATATTTATAAAATTTCACATTTTTAGGAACCCAGAATAACAGGAAATTTAATTAGGGATATAGACAATCTTTAATTTGTAATCTGTTCAATTTAATCTGAAAACTGAATTTGCTTCAGTAGTGACCACCTTAAGTCTAAAAATTTATATTTTTTTAAACGTAAAGATAGCTAACAAAATATGCTGATGTCAGAATACATTACTGCTACTTTATTACAATAAGTTTGTGAAATACATACCATTATAGATTTTTAAGAACTTCATCGTAAGAAATATAAACAATGTTAAACTGGGATTGTTATTGAACCTTTGAGAATTATGTACGGTAGGAAAGTGTGGGAGAAACAGAATCAATCACCTCTGTACAAAGAAATCACCACACCTCAGATGAATATAAGATTTTAAACATCAGCTAACCCTCTAAATTCTCATCTTCAAGTCAGATTCACAGGAGTGAGAGATCAGATTTTTCTCCCATTGTTCACAGATTTGTCTCTCCATTTACCTGTTAAGATTTCTCTGTCACGTGTCAACCCCACGCCAGGACAACATTGTGTTACATTACAATATTTTTTTTAAATATTTGAACAACTGGACACTTCAGAAATGAAAAAGTATCATGGGAGACAAGCAATCATCCCCTACCTAGAGCCTTGGGTTAGATCAGGGTTCATACGGATTTTGTCAAACCAAATTCAAGGCCTTTTCAATGTCTTAATTACATATTCAAGGCTCATTTTTCCTATCATCTAAGTCATCTTGAGAGGGAACAATAGAACAACAAGAGGCCCAGGGGCCTTAACGGTCATCTGACTCTAAATTAAAACCCTTATATTATTGTAGTATGCATTCTCTGTAGCAAGTATATAATGGCACTGTTGGCCATGGTGGCCATCTTGGATTTCTGACCGACCCAATAAATAATAACACTTGGTCTGGACCATCTAAGGATAATTTCTGGTAAGTTAGAGCTGAATCCCACGGTGTGGAATTTGAGAAGAAGTTTGAAATAGGTGTTGTTCAGGAAAACCATGATTGCGCAATCATGTTACAAAATGGCCGCCATTGCTGCCATGCCAAAGTTTTTACGAGGCCAAAAAAATAACAACACTTTGTTTGCCCTCCTTCCTTAACATCCTCACCAATTTCGAGCTCAATGGCACCTGTGGAACTGGAGAAGAAGTTTAAAATGTGTTTTTTAAGATGGCGGATATGGTGGCCATCTTGCATTTCAGACCAATCTAAAAAATAACAATACTTAGTCGGGATTATCTCAGAAACATTTCAGGCAAGTTTCAGCCCAACAGCACAGGTGGAACTTGACAAAAAGTTTAAAATGTGTTTTTGAAAATAGTGGTTATGGTGGCCATCTTGGATTTTGGCCCGACCCGAAAAATAACAACACTTGGTCGGGATCAAATCAGGATCATTTCAGGCAATTTTTAGCTCAATAGCACTGGTGGAACTTGGGAAGAAGTTTAATATGTGTTTTTCAGGATGGCGGCTATGTCGGCCATCTTGGATTTCGAATTGGCCCGAAAAATAACAACACTTGGTGGGAATCATCTCAGGATCATTTCTGGCAAGTATCAGCCCAACAGCACTGGTGGAACTTGAGAAGAAGTTTAAAATGTGTTTTTCAAGATGGCGGCTATGGCTGCCATCTTGGATTTCGGACCGACCCTAAAAATAACAACACTTGGTCAGGATCATATCAGGATCATTTCAGGCAAGTTTCAGCTCAATGACACCAGTGGAACTTGAGAAGAAGTTTAAAATGTGTTTTTCAAGATGGCGGCTATGGCGGCCATCTTGGATTTCGGACCGACCCGAAAAAAACAACACTTGGTCGGGATCATATCAGGATAATTTCAGGCAAGTTTCAGCTCAATGGCACCAGTGGAACTTGAGAAGAAGTTTAAAATGTGTTTTTCAAGATGGCGGCTATGGCGGCCATCTTGGATTTCGGACCGACCCGAAAAATAACAACACTTGGTCGGGATCATCTCAGGATCATTTCAGGCAAGTTTCAGCTCAATGGCACCAGTGAAACTTGAGAAGAAGTTTAAAATGTGTTTTTCAAGATGGCGGCTATGGCGGCCATCTCGGATTTCGGACCGACCCGAAAAATAACAACACTTGGTCGGGATCATATCAGGATAATTTCAGGCAAGTTTCAGCTCAATGGCACCAGAGGAACTTGAGAAAAAGTTTAAAATGTGTTTTTTAAGATGGCGAATATGGTGGCCATCTTGCATTTCAGACCAATCTAAAAAATAACAATACTTAGTCGGGATTATCTCAGAAACATTTCAGGCAAGTTTCAGCCCAACAGCACAGGTGGAACTTGACAAAAAGTTTAAAATGTGTTTTTGAAAATAGTGGTTATGGTGGCCATCTTGGATTTTGGCCCGACCCGAAAAATAACAACACTTGGTCGGGATCAAATCAGGATCATTTCAGGCAATTTTTAGCTCAATAGCACTGGTGGAACTTGGGAAGAAGTTTAATATGTGTTTTTCAGGATGGCGGCTATGTCGGCCATCTTGGATTTCGAATTGGCCCGAAAAATAACAACACTTGGTGGGAATCATCTCAGGATCATTTCTGGCAAGTATCAGCCCAACAGCACTGGTGGAACTTGAGAAGAAGTTTAAAATGTGTTTTTCAAGATGGCGGCTATGGCTGCCATCTTGGATTTCGGACCGACCCTAAAAATAACAACACTTGGTCAGGATCATATCAGGATCATTTCAGGCAAGTTTCAGCTCAATGACACCAGTGGAACTTGAGAAGAAGTTTAAAATGTGTTTTTCAAGATGGCGGCTATGGCGGCCATCTTGGATTTCGGACCGACCCGAAAAAAAACAACACTTGGTCGGGATCATATCAGGATAATTTCAGGCAAGTTTCAGCTCAATGGCACCAGTGGAACTTGAGAAGAAGTTTAAAATGTGTTTTTCAAGATGGCGGCTATGGCGGCCATCTTGGATTGGATTGACCGACCCGAAAAATAACAACACTTGGTCGGGATCATCTCAGGATCATTTCAGGCAAGTTTCAGCTCAATGGCACCAGTGGAACTTGAGAAGAAGTTTAAAATGTGTTTTTCAAGATGGCGGCTATGGCGGCCATCTCGGATTTCGGACCGACCCGAAAAATAACAACACTTGGTCGGGATCATATCAGGATAATTTCAGGCAAGTTTCAGCTCAATGGCACCAGAGGAACTTGAGAATAAGTTTAAAATGTGTTTTTCAAGATGGCGGCTATGGCGGCCATCTTGGATTTCGGACCGACCCGAAAAAATAACAACACTTGGTCGGGATCATCTCAGGATCATTTCAGGCAAGTTTCAGCCCAACAGCACTGGTGGAACTTGAGAAGAAGTTTAAAATGTGTTTTCAAATGGCGGCTATGGCGGCCATCTTGGATTTCGGACCGACCCTAAAAAAACAACACTTGGTCGGGATCATATCAGGATCATTTCAGGCAAGTTTCAGCTCAATGGCACCAGAGGAACTTGAGAAGAAGTTTAAAATGTGTTTTTCAAGATGGCGGCTATGGCGGCCATCTTGGATTTCGGACCGACCCGAAAAAATAACAACACTTGGTCAGGATCATCTCAGGATCATTTCAGGCAAGTTTCAGCTCAATGGCACCAGAGGAACTTGAGAAAAAGTTTAAAATGTGTTTTTCAAGATGGCGGCTATGGCGGCCATCTTGGATTTCGGACCGACCCGAAAAATAACAACACTTGGTCGGGATCATCTCAGGATCATTTCAGGCAAGTTTCAGCTCAATGGCACCAGTGGAACTTGAGAAGAAGTTTAAAATGTGTTTTTCAAGATGGCGGCTATGGCGGCCATCTTGGATTTCGGACCGACCCGAAAAATAACAACACTTGGTCGGGATCATCTCAGGATCATTTCAGGCAAGTTCAGCTAATGCAGTGAACTGAGAAGAAGTTTAAAATGTGTTTTTCAAAAATGGCGGCTATGGCGGCCATCTTGGATTTCGGACCGACCCTAAAAAAACAACACTTGGTCGGGATCATATCAGGATCATTTCAGGCAAGTTTCAGCTCAATGGCACCAGAGGAACTTGAGAAGAAGTTTAAAATGTGTTTTTCAAGATGGCGGCTATGGCGGTCCATCTTGGATTTCGGACCGACCCGAAAAAAAACAACACTTGGTCGGATCATCTCAGGATCATTTCAGGCAAGTTTCAGCTCAATGGCACCAGAGGAACTTGAGAAAAAGTTTAAAATGTGTTTTCAAGATGGCGGCTATGGCGGCCATCTTGGATTTCGGACCGACCCGAAAAATAACAACACTTGGTCGGGATCATCTCAGGATCATTTCAGGCAAGTTTCAGCTCAATGGCACCAGTGGAACTTGAGAAGAAGTTTAAAATGTGTTTTTCAAGATGGCGGCTATGGCGGCCATCTTGGATTTCGGACCGACCCGAAAAATAACAACACTTGGTCGGGATCATCTCAGGATCATTTCAGGCAAGTTTCAGCTCAATGGCACCAGTGGAACTTGAGAAGAAGTTTAAAATGTGTTTTTCAAGATGGCGGCTATGGCGGCCATCTCGGATTTCGGACCGACCCTAAAAATAACAACACTTGGTCGGGATCATATCAGGATCATTTCAGGCAAGTTTCAGCTCAATGGCACCAGAGGAACTTGAGAAAAAGTTTAAAATGTGTTTTTCAAGATGGCGGCTATGGCGGCCATCTTGGATTTCGGACCGACCCGAAAAAATAACAACACTTGGTCGGGATCATCTCAGGATCATTTCAGGCAAGTTTCAGCTCAATGGCACCAGTGGAACTTGAGAAGAAGTTTAAAATGTGTTTTTCAAGATGGCGGCTATGGCGGCCATCTTGGATTTCGGACCGACCCGAAAAATAACAACACTTGGTCGGGATCATCTCAGGATCATTTCAGGCAAGTTTCAGCCCAACAGCACTGGTGGAACTTGAGAAGAAGTTTAAAATGTGTTTTCAAAATGGCGGCTATGGCGGCCATCTTGGATTTCGGACCGACCCTAAAAATAACAACACTTGGTGGAGATCATCTCAGGATCATTTCAGGCAAGTTTCAGCCCAACAGCACTGGTGGAACTTGAGAAGAAGTTTAAAATGTGTTTTCAAAATGGCGGCTATGGCGGCCATCTTGGATTTCGGACTGACCTGAAAAATAACAACACTTGGTCAGGACCATCTCAGGATCATTTCAGGCAAGTTTCAGCTTAATCCCACTGGTGGAACTTGAGAAGAAGATTGAAATGTGAAAAGTTTACGCACGGCGGACGGCGCACGGCGCACGGCGGACGACGGACGAAGCATGATGACTATAGGTCATCCTGACCCTTCGGGTCAGATGACCTAAAAAGACAACTTATAACTATCCACTTGATCAAAATACAACTTGACATGGTAATTATTAACGTCTGTAGGGGAGGCGACATGGACAAAGTTGAATCCAAATGATCAGTGGCCAGGGTTTCACTTATCCTAATGAAACCTTAATACTCAAGGCTTTTTCAAGGCTGCAAACCAATGTGCAAGGCTTTTCAAGGCCCAAGGTGAAATTCAAGGCTTTTCAAGGCCCAAGGTGAAATTCAAGACTTTCTCAAGGCCCGTGCTAACCCTGTAGATAATCAAGTATATCACCTCAAAAGTTAAAGATAGAGGGGCCAAAATGGCGGAGTGGTTAAGGTGTTCCGACACTTTATCACTAGTCCTTCAAAACCTACGTGGGGCAGTTGCCTGGTAATGACTGTAGGTCAATGGGTTTTTCTCCGGTTACTCCGGCTTTGCTACACCACCAAAACCTGGCACGTCTTTAAATGACCCAGGCTGTAAATACAGGGCTCAAAGTGGATATTTTTACCAGGTGGCCTATTTGACTACCAAGTCATAAAATCTAGACGGCCATTGGAAAAGTTAGTCACCTGGCCTCAATGTCATAAATTTAAAAAAAAACTTTTTAAATTCTTTAGATCAGTACAACATCTCTAACTTTTTTGATTGTGAACATCATTTTAGCATTGACTGCAACCTTTGAAAGATTAACCAAATTGCAAATTTATACAATTTTTTAGTTGCCATGCAGGCGCCGTATTGGTCAATAACTGGTCACCAATGGTGAATTTAAGGCACCATGGCCACTAAAATAGGCACCACTTTGAGCCCTGTCATAGGACGTTAAACAAAATATACCAAAGCAATCCACAAGATAGGCGAAGATTCTATTAATCAAGAAATACTTACCAAATCACATCGATCACTCTTCTTCAGTACAAATCCAGGCAGCACATAGCCTCTGTGTACCTGATACAAAATCAGAGATAAAATAAATCATCACAGTTTAGTTAATTTTCCTTAAAAGTTGAACTCTTTTGTTTAATCCCATTGTCCTATTGGTTTATAGACACAATTTGAATAATATCTGGTGGAAAATCCCGGCTACACGAATCTTTTCTCAAGTTTATGTCAAAAGAATAAGTGAAGCTTGTCATACCTAAAATCTTGTGGGATGCAATGTTGTTGAACAAATTCACCTGTCTAATCCGACACCCTGAGGGGCAATATATTGGTCACATTACCTTGTCTAATCTGACACCCTGTAGGACACAACATATTGGTCAGATTAACCTGTCTAATCTGACACTGTGGGACAATATATTGGCCAGATAAACCTGTCTAATCTGACCCCATGTAGGACATAACATATTGATCTGATCAGCCTTCGACACTAACGGTAGACCTGGTGCCCGAGTCCACCAAAATATTTGGAGGTCTCCAAAAACTGCACTTACCTGGAGACCGTCGGGCACTGAGATTTTTACATTGAGGTGTTCTTAAAATGTAGGAATTTTTAGTAAAATGTACCCAAAAAGTTGTCGATTTAATTTCAATATTCGTCAGTCGTTTATACCCATGTGTTGCACGCATGTAAAACTGCACTTGTGTACTCCCGTCTTTCCGGTCGCCAGAGTATTTGGAACGCATGTAATTTTAGACAATAAACTAGTACTATTTCAAGCGTCTATATGACCAAGGTAAGTCGGCGCGAAGCGAAAGTGACCTTCACTTGCATTGACCTAGGGTAAACAACACGCGTACATGTACAGAGATGCATCGGTGGTTGGGGCTGTCGCCTCCTCCGAAAAAAGCCAAGACATCGAAGGAACGACGGGTTCAACAGCATCAATACGAGAAAGAAAAGAAAGTTCCAGAACTCCTGGCAAACACAGTTTAATTGGTTGGGCTACGACGATGTACACATGTACTGTACACTGTGTCGTAAACATGGAGAAACCGGGTCGTTTACTACAGGAGGAGGAGGATAAACTGGCCAATAACCAGGACCTTATTGAACTTCAACGGAAGTCTTAAACTCCTCATAGAAATGAAATAATAAAATATTTGAACAAATGAAATAAGTTTCTTTTTATAATTTTTTTGTTGTTGAAAATGTGGGCTCCAAGATTCTGTGGAGGGCACCAAGAATTTAAGTATCAGGAGACCGTTGGTCTCCAAGGTCTGGAAAGTTAGTGTCAAAGGCTGCTGATACAACTTTCTAACCAGACACCATGTGGGACACAACATACTGGACAGATAAACCTGTCTAATCTGACACAATATGGGACACCTACATGATTATGTAATTTGAGAAATATTTATCCACAATGCTTTTTCCAGTAAGTCTCAAAATAGAACAGCCATAATTATGGACCGAGGGTTAAGTTGAAAATATCCACTTTTAGTCTTTCTCAAGAATTAACCATAAGAAGGATTTTTTACAGATGGACTTATCAATTATTCAGGACGATTCGAACAACATTCTCTCAAATGATGATGAGCTAAAACGTCAAATTTTCTGTGGGCATAGAAGATTAGACTACCAGTCTTCAAGGGCAATTTCAAGTGACATTTTCTCTGAAAAGCCAAGTTCACAATGTCCATAGATAATCAACCATTAGACATTTTAAAACATTTTGGAGACTCTTAACTGTAACAAGCATGCTGGGTATTACTAAAGCTATACACGACATTACTAGTAGCAATAGTAACAGTGACCTTGACCTTTGCCAGAACTTGATCTATAGGTACTCATAATGAAGTTACATACCAACTTTTACCAACATTGAACCTTGAAGCATGGCTAAAAGAAAGTGTAGAAAACTGAGTGGATTGACTGACAAACGGACGGACAGACGGACGGGAGAAAACCATTAGTCGCCCTGGTTTTACCATTAAGGGAATAATAAATGCTCCCCTTGTAATATTATGCAAATATAAGGCATAGTAGAGCAGCACCTTGTCTGCCAAATGAATTCATATTTATCTAAATATTTTTTATCCTACCATAAGCTCAGGCCGGGTGCATACACATAATCTCTCATTCAAAGTCAGACAATGGGCTTATATAATTACTGGCCATTTAACTATATTAAAAGATATGAATGGGATTACTACCAGCCATGGGCCTAGTGTCAGATTATCATACTAACTGTTTTGTCGATCACAGAGACTTTCCCTCGCCACACATCGTCCCAGTGACTTTCGAAATCTTCAAAACAGCCTACTGTCTTAGCTTTGACGAACTGACACAGCTGTTGGTGACAGTCTGCTAAAAGCGGGTCAAGGTCACACAGCAGGGCAGGTTGTATCACCGTGGTAACAGAGGCATTGAACCACTCTTTCAAATGACCCAGGGCGCCACACAATGACAGTACACTCTCGGGGCTAAAATATTTACAGATTCCAGGTAAGGTTTTTCTAATTTTTTTTAAAGGTTTTTCTATTGTAAATGGTGTTTGGATTCAGCTGAAAAATTATTAATGATTATAAATCAAAGATAATTTACAAAATATCAAGTATGTAATCAGTTGTGACTTATTAGAAATATCTCACATTTTTATTTATTGCTATTGTACCCAGGTACTATTTCTATTGTGACATGCAAAGCAGGGTTCACACTGGACCCAAAAATAATGGGCCATTATGATAAGATTTCAGAAATCGTATGGGCCAAAACATAGAAATTTGAAGAAATTTGTGAGTTTTGGTGGGCCATTTTGGAAAATATGGGGCAAATGGCCCCCTCCAGAGTTATCCCTGGCAAAGTGTCTGTGATCTGAAACATTTTTCACTCAGACTTACACATTTCCTGAAAACAGAATTTCAAAATTTCAATAAAAAAAATTTAATTAATTTCAAAATGTCTCATAATTGCCAGGGATTATATAATAATCTTGATCACTCCATTGTATAGGGTTCCCTTTTAGGAGTAAATTTCAAATTAAGGGAATTTGGCTTAAATATGAATATTCAAACACATGTGTAATTTCATAGTAGGGTGATCGGTCTGGCATAGTGGTAATACACTTGCCTTTCACCTAGACAGCCAGGGTTCAATTCCCCGATCGGACGTGAAAAGGTACGTGATCACCTGTCAGATCACATGGGTTTTCCCCAGGAACACCAGTTTATTCACATGAAGTGCTTCCGTCCATGCCAACAAGAGTGATTAATATAAGTTGGTATATAACTTGTGTCGCAAAAATTGTAATATATTCTATATGTAAATATATCTTGTATCACTATATGAAAGGGGGCCGCGGTGGCCGAGTGGTTAAGGTGTCCCGACACTTTGTCACTAGCTCTCCACCTCTGGGATGAGAGTTCAAAACCTACGTGGGGCAGTTGCCAGGCAATGACCGTAGGCCGGTGGTTTTTCTCCAGGTACTCCGGCTTTCCTCCTCCTCCAAAACCTGGCACGTCCTTAAATGACCCTGGCTGTTAATAGGGCGTTAAACCAAACAAACGAAACCAATGTAAAAGAGATAACGTTTACATTTTTAGTATAATCAGAACATTCAGGGCCCTTTCCAGTGTAGCTTCCACCCCAACCTGAGTCCCTGTTACAGTATGTTAAATATGTAGAAATACCTTCCCTGGGGATCTTGAGGAATTTCTAGAATGACATCAACCAAAGTTCCTGCAAAATAAGAAATAAATTGTACAATAAATAATGTTACCATGGTACTATATACGTACATGTGTTTCTTCCTAAAGATGATGGGAAGGTGATAATTCAATATTGATTTAAATGATAATTCACCTGTGATTACAAGGTGATAATTTTAATTCACCTGGAATTATAAAGTGATAATTTACCCCTGGAATTATATTAAAAGTGATCATTTACCTGTCATTACAAATTGATAATTTACCGTGATTATTAAGTGATTATTAAAGCGACTATTCGGGGAAGAAATAGGTCAAAGTTGAAAAAACGGCAAATCCATAAAGAAAATACACTCTTATGAAAAATTCTTATTGAAGTTTTGGCGATATATAACCCCTAGAATTAAAAAATAATAATTTTCTGGGGAATCCTCTCACTGTCGAATGACGAGATAAAATGCAAATTTCCCGCTTTGGGCGCATGCGCAAGAATCTAGGTTAGTAGAACGTAAACATATATCGGCAGAAACATGGCTTCCGAAGCCAAGAGATGTCGGCCTAGAATTGAAACGAGTTCGGCAACAAAGCGACGTAAACAGAAATGGTCACAGGACAACCCGGTTATATGACTGGGGAAACAACACACTAGTTGGAAGACATTCAATGAAGAAAATAGTTTCTCTACAAACGAGCATGCAGCACGGATTCTTCTGGATAAGTGGTAAGCCCGGCCCGTAGCCTGCGTAGGGTCAGTTCTATTCTATTGCCGCACATTTTATATCGTTATCAGAATGTAACTCGTAAATGTCCTTAATTTTGTTGACAAACAATGCATAAAGTATGTTGCTTGCGTGTAATGGTTATTAGTTTCAAGCAACATAAATGTAAATGATGTGTAGAATGAAGAGATAGACACATTCCACCTCCGTTTTATGGGGCCCCGTAAGGGGTAATTTATACGGCTTTTTTATTGTTCGCATATCACAGCTATAGGCTATATTTATACCACTATTATTTTAATTATGAAAAATTATAAATTGATGTACGACTGATGATTAATTTCAGACCTATCAAGCTTACTGTTTTCTTTATTAAATACAAAATGGTATATGTGTAAAGTTCAGTGGGACTTTCCTGACAACTATCATATTACATGTAGGCACATAGGCCTATATGTTTCAGATGTACAGTTGACTCATAATATAAAATATTTGCAAATAATATTGGTGTATGGCTTCAAATACAAGTGCTGTTCTGTTCCATTCTTTGTAATGTGGTAATAATTACGATTTGTGGGAAAAGATTATCATTATAACTTAGCATGCAGTACAAAATTATTTTTATATTTTTCAAGTGCACTTCAGTGACACAAAAAGTTCATGCAGGTGAAGACATCCCCACACCAGCTGGAACTTCTATGGGACCGCCATCACATGTGTGCACCCCTACACCAGTAACATCTACGCCTACACACGCCCATAAAGAACCTATAGCTATAGATAGACCTCCGATGTCTCAGATATAGAGTAAGTTCTTGGATCTAACTATGTTGGATTTATAACCCCTCAAAATATACATTGATGTATCTCCGTGTTGAAGTAAACTGTAGCAGGTCACACATAAATGACATTGTAATTCCATAAATGTTTTTACTATTTTGTTTTTTACAACATATTTTACATATTTTAACTGTTAGACCCAGCACCATACTGTTTGGTAGGGTGAGCAGTCAAACATACTAAATTTATATTCTGTAATTATAAACATGCTCTGCTACTGCATGTCATGAACAAATAATACACCATTTCGGGCATATCTATTTGTTTTTAAAAGAATTGTGTAATTTTTCATAATTTTAATATTTCAGAGCTCAGTCATCACACTCGTCTGATTTATCTTGTGTGGAAGCATTACAATCAGACTCCGAGAGTAACATTAATGCCAGCTTGCTTTCCCATTACCAACAGAAGGCTAAAGAGGATGACACCTCATTTATTGAGTAAGTATGTTGTGTTATTTTTTATGGTGTGTTCTTGACTTCTTGTTGCTATAATAATACATTTACTTGTATATAGTAAAGAGGTATCGGTACGCCCAATTTCCCTGCAGGACATTATGTTCTGTCACCTGTCACCCTGTCAATGCCATTCAAGGTCACAAAGGTCTAACATCCTCAATTGTAAACTAAAAGGACATTTTTGTCAATAACCGAGAAACATATAATTATAACTGTAATATGCTGCTGTGGAGGAGTACTGGTGCGGCATCCGACGTCTGTCCTGCTGTCTTTCTGTCTGGCCATCCGGTGTCCACGTTTTACTTAAAACAACTTTTACTCAATGACCAAGAGGCACAGGGACTTGATATTAGGCCTGTAGCATGCTGGTGTAAAAGGCTACCAAGTTTGTTCAAAATGAATGACATTCATTCTATGTAATTTGGGTTAAATAGGCTTAATCTTAAAATATAATGGTTTCTCACTAGCAGAAACTCTGAAACCTAGTTGTATGCTGGAAGTTAATTGATATTGATAATCCTAGCCTACTGTGATTTTGATAAAGCGGTAATCTTCATAGTATCTTCAGAAATAACCGAGATAACTTCAAAGTTGCTGTATAGCCAAGTGAGCGATACAGGTTCATTGGGCCTCTTGTTTAAATGAATTACATTGTACATTGTCTTTTACTTTCCAGTATACCTCAGACACATCAACCTGAACACTTGCCAATGGCTGAAGATCCCATAGAAATGGAAGAGGTTGATGTTGATGATGAGCTTACAGAGGATGAAGGAGACATTGTGGAAACAGACACTCAAAAGGATAGTGTTGAAGAAAGGAAATCAATATGCTTCCAAAGTGCCTTGTTGTAACTCACGTCAGTTCAAATACCCACAACTTGTCAAAGAAAAGCATGTGGTGCAAATATCATTGTCCAGTGCAGATATGTTGAAATGAATTGGAGGGAGCAGCATTTGGTACTAGTCCTGGATCCTCTGGATCTTGTGGATCCTCTGGTTCACCTGCATTTTCGCAAAGGTCAAAAACTAGGCCTGGCTGACGATACACTAGCTGAAGAACTAAATTTATCAGTGGCTTTAGGTCCATCCTTCTGATTATATCCTAATACATAAAACAATAATTATAGACAAAATCCGTGTGGGTGGGGGTACTGTAGTATTCTAATGTATAACAATAACTGTTTTTCCTTATTTTTGGTTTTGGAGTTGATAAATTATAATGCACTTATATAACTTTTTCCCTCAAATTTCATCCCAAATTTTTCTACTAAGGTTTTATTTAAGGTATGTATGCGTTTTGTGATAATTGTTTGTGGAAGAAAGTATGGTGTAAATGTGGTGTTCAATTTCAGAGCATGTAGGAGGTAGGTGTTCACTTAATGGTGTATTGCAGGTGTTTACATTTCAGTACTAGTGTGTGTTTGAAAGTGTTCACTTGACAGTATGTGCAGGTGTTCTTTCAACATTGTGTATAGGAAGTGTTCAATTATCAGTTTGCAGGAAGTGTTCACTAATCAGTGTGTGTAGGAAGTGTTCACTATCAGTATGTATAGGAAGTGTTCACTATCAGTGTGTGTAGGAAGTGTTCACTTATCAGTGTGTGTAGAAAGTGTTCAATTATCAGTGTGTGTAGGAATTGTTCACTATCAGTTTGTAGGAAGTGTTCACTTATCAGTGTGTGTAGGAAGTGTTCACTATCAGTGTGTGTAGGAAGTGTTCAATTATCAGTGTGTGTAGGAAGTGTTCACTATCAGTGTGTGTAGGAAGTGTTCACCATCAGTTCGTAGGAAGTGTTCAATTATCAGTGTGTATACGAAGTGTTCACTTGTGGGAATGTGTTTGAGGTGCATGTGTGTACTAACACTGTGTGTAGTTGTTATTAACTTATAATAACACTGTGTTCATAGATGGTTCATTCTGATAAATGTGCTAATCAAGTGTCTAGTTGCATTACAAAAAATGGAGTGCATATTTTTTCAATATTCTGTGATCTAAAATTAAATACCCCCATGTGTAATGTAAATACCAACTTAGAGAAACAGGTCTTATAACCATACCATTCACTTGTTGAGGTTGTTCGGCTAAAACTTAGGTGTTCATACACATATGGGAAGTATGTTTGATGTGTGAGAGGGTCTGCATTTTTGGTAAAATTTAACATTTTCAGTGAGAAATAGTATAAATTGTCTCCTGAATGCTTTGGTAAATTGTCTACTGTTCTTTTTGTCTGTGTACATGCCAAAGAAATATCAAAATAAAAAAGATATGAAAAGAACTAATACGGTACTTTGTAATTGATTATCAACTAGTCAAAATAATTTGAATGATGAAGTAAATTGTGGATAACATTCATAAAACAGTAAAGTGACATACAAAAAGTCACACTACTAATATTACAAAAATATGATTATTAGCTTTGTATGATAGGAGCGCAAGGTTCATGTAGATCCCTTCTCCTTTGCTGTTGCAATGTCAATACCCTGGCCCGATCCTCCTGCTGCAGCACAGCAATTGCAACTGTACCACGTGCACCCCTTGGCCCCCTTCCTCTACCTCGCCCTCTCTCCATCCTTGGACTGGTGTCTGCCCCGAGACCCCTTCCTCGACCCCTTGGCCGTCCACAGGTTCCTCCCCTCCTCCTTGATCCCCTCCCCCTCCTTGGGGATGTATGGACTTGTGCATATTCATAATCTATCTGATGAGAAAGCAAGAAATTATTGTAAGAGCAAAACTGAAGGAAAAAGTTTACAATGCAATGCAACAGAAAAGTTCACTGATGAATTTTATATTGCTATGAATATCGAAGACAAAATATCTATATACTTGTACATATATTTGTATACATGTACATACTAATTCATGTATATATGTGTAACAATAGAAAACTAAAGAAACTTGCATGTTCAGCAACCAAAAGTAGGTATTCTCATACACTTCAGTTAACAAGATCACATAAGCCTGGTATGAAAGTACAATGTATGATTAGTCTATAGCTACATTTTGTATATACGTATGCTCCATTTGGTATATTGATTATGTTTGGTGATCAATGACAGCAGCATTCCTTTAAATGGTAATGATGGGGGTAAGACTTTGGTATCAAAAGAATTCTTCAAGTGCAAAATTTAAATAATGTTATACATACAGCAGTACTATGCAAACTATTACAACTTTCCATGGGGGAACTCATTATTCAAAATTAAACATAATTGAAATGTATTCAACATATAGAGACAAATAAAATAACAATATAAAATGGCATATTTTGAGGGTTTTTTTTCATAAAGAATCAATAGATCTTTAAATATACAAATAGATTAGCTTTATTAATTGATAATAGTAAATTGAGCTGTCCAAAATTGGAAACTCCGTCCTAAACAGAGAGCTCGAGGGTTGAATTGGCAATTCATTACATGAAGTTCTTCAAACTGATGAGAAAACAAAACACATATCGTCATGGAAGTAAGAATCGTGAAGCTAAGAGGCTTTGTCAATAGCCGTTATGTGCATGTATACATGTATAACATATTTGTAATTGAAACGTTTCCCGAAGCTTCACTTCTGTCGAGAAATACATGTAGGTCTACATGCATATGATATTTGATTGTTTAAATTACTGTAAGCATTCACCTCATCTACTCATATCCTGTTAAATCAATAACACTATGTCTTGATTGCTTTTCTAATATATATATATATATGCCTACACAACTATTGATTTAGCGTAAATGAATTGATCGCGATATCACCGGTGACGATGACATAAATTAGATTACCCCACATTGGGCCCCATCTCTGCATCGGATGCCGATTCACACCGATTTCAGTTTTTATTGTTGTTATTGCATGTTTTAAGTCATATGAAAACAATCTTTAGGTATAAATCCCACACATGCATCATATATGACATGTTCATTAAGTATTTACGTACCGTGTTACTGCTTTGACTGCTTGATGAATCGGACATCTCTAAAAATTCACGTGTTTCTGTTGATGTTTTCTCACTGCCTCGTTTTCGAAATACCACGTGACTTATAAAAATAGATATATGTTATATTAGGACAGGGCTTTTCCCGAATTAAAGTGGTCAAAACTGGACAATGCAAGCAGAACTTGACCATCGCATTGCTGTGATAGAACTTTTGGAAGACCAGATAATGCATCTAGACTAAGTTTGTTTCCCCGAATAGTCGCTTTAAGTGATTATTTACTAGTGTTTTAAATGATAATTAACATGTATATGACTACAAAGTGATCATTTTAATTCACCTGGAATTACAAAGTGATAACTCACCTGGAATTACAAAGTGACAATTCACCTGTGGTCAAAGTTATAATTTACCTGTGGTCAAAGTTATTATTTACCTGTGGTTAAAGTTATAATTTACTAGTGATTTTAATGATAATTTACCTGTGATTGTGAAGTGATAATTTACCTCGGACTATGAAGTGATAAATCACCTGTGATTATAACAATAATTTACCTTGATTATAAGATAATAATTTACCTGTAATTATAGTGATAATTTACCTTTTAATATAAAGTGTTAATCTTACTTTTGACTTGAAATTGATAATCTTACCTGTGACTTGTAGAGTGTCTGTGATCTGGAACAACTTTTCACTCAGACTTATACATTTCCTGAAAATAGAATTTCTTAATTTCAATAAAAACAAAAAAAAAATATTTCAAAATGTCCATATAATTGGGATTATATAATAATCTTGATCACTCCTTAGTAAAGGGTTCCTTTTTTTAGGAGTAAATTGCAAATTTAGGGAATTTGGCTTTCACATGAATATTCAAATACATGTGCAATTTCATTTTGGCATGTGATCCATAATCTGCCTAAAAAGCCCTTAGAAAAAGCACTGAAAATACATGTATCTTTTATTCAATAGGTTGGATCAATACATTCAAGCATTGAACTACCTTACATGTACTTTAGTATTTTGATACTTGCTACAAATGGCAAAGTTAATACACACCATGTTTTATGAAATGTACACCAATTATGACTTCTAATACATGTAGTATTGTAATATGAATCTATATGAATTTTTCAATTTCATATATGAATTTCTCAACTTTCATATACATGTATGAATTTCTTTATATCATACACTCAGTTTTGCACACTTTTCTCAGCCATGCTGTAAGGTTTGCTGGTGAAAGTTGATATGTAATTTCAGAAGGAGTAGCTTCAGATCAAGTTCAAAATTTCAGGATTTTTAGGTAAAGACCAAGGTCTCGGTAGGGGCCGGTAGGGGACATGACTTGCTTTAGCAACACCAAGCTGCATATTTGTTCATTTTGTCGTTTCATGTGATATACTTAGAGGTTATGGCATCAAATAGTAGCAGTATATGAATTTCTCAATTTTATAAAAATTTCTCAACTCTGATTATGTTTTTATTTAACTTTTTTTGTACTTGACAAAGTGTCCTCAATATCTGACCTCTATGAAAGTTAGCCTGAAGCTTTCTATCTAATCCTGATTGGGCAACATACCAATATTTCTTTTTCATTGAAACAGTTCTTATCTAAAATGCCAAATCATCTGCTTTTTTTTCTTGCCAACTACAAACATAAGATGATGTTTTTTACTCGCTATTCAGAGAAAATGATGAAAAAATGCTTACATAAATACAACATGTTTCAGATTGCAACAAATCATTTTAATACATGCTGTGCTCAAACATGTAAGAAATTGTTTCAAATGTTGTACTTTTTTACAGAATAAAATTGAATTGAATTTATTCATTACACTAAACTTGAAAGTTGAAATATGTGAAAGCTTTGAAGATCAATTTCACAGTATTATCTTAATCTGCCGCCAATATAGCCCATCCATACAGCTGTAAATTTTCTGGCTGATATCGAAACATTTCCCTGTAATTACTTACTGTGTGACATCCAATGGCGGCAGTGATCCGTGATTACACTCTTCGATCTTTATCCATTCTGTGGACGTGTCTCTGCATACCAACTACAAGGTATAACAAGATCAGGTTTTAACAGCCTGTTGCAACGGCATACAAAATGGGTGTTGTCTGTATAATGTTTCAGCCACCAGTGCTAAGCGAAAATTTGTTGTACCCATGCAGAGCTTTTTACTAATCTATAAACCCCTGGACCTGTGTTTAAGTGGAAATTTAGTGTTTAGGAGAAATTTTGTTAAGTGGAAATTTAGTGTTTAGGAGAAATTTTGTAACAATCAAATTTGGATCTGACTGGAATTTCAGTGAAAATTTAGTTTGCATAATCGATACATGAAATGTGAACACTGGAAAACAATGTCCACTGTGATTAGTATAATATCTTTTTTTGGGAAACTGATGATTAAAGAGTTCAAACATAAAGCTTTCTATTATTGAGTAATGATGAATAAATGTTGTTTTTTTTTTGTAATTTTTTATTTTTTGAAGTTTTTGATACATTGAAAAGACAAACTTTCACTCAGACACATGCACACGTGCATACACATAAGACATCAGGTATCATGATGAATAAATGTTTGTCACATGTTTTACCGTATGTAATACGGCCATGTTATGAATATTATAAGACATGTATAATAACACTACTCAATGTTAATGATATCCTTAGACACAAGTGTAACAACACTTTTCTGACATTTATATCATATCCTAAGAACATGCGTAATAACACTATTGTGACGTTAATCCCCAGAGTCAAAATTCTGTCTTAAATATAGGAAATCAATCTGGGTTTTCACCCATGAAAAGTTTCCACAGCACTATAAAAATTGAAATAACCCTTCTATAGATGAATATATATATATATATACACAGACCAGTCAACCCTGTATTAAGGGGCCACCCAAGGGACCGACAGATATTGGCTGCTTAAGAAAGATGGCTGCTTAAACCAGGTTGGCTAGAAATGGCCTGTTGCCGTTTATCATATTATAATGCACTTATTGATATTATAATAACAATATACCATATACAGTGTATTTTGAAATGAAAACCAGCAAAAATTAAAGTTTCGATAAATTTGATAAAAATATATGGTCATGTGATCATCACGGATGTCTACTTCCGGACAGAATGGCCGCTTAATACAGGAAGATACATCGACTCGTGGCAGATTTTTGTGGCTGTTGGCCGAGTTAAGACAGGTGACCGCTTATTTAAGGTTCATTATATAGTGCTTTCCATCGGGCGGACCACAGACTGGCCACTTAAAGGAGGTGGTCGCTTATTCAAGGTGGCCGTTAGAGCAGGTTTGACTGTATGTTCAAATACCCTTTGTTCTTCAAGTACTTGGAAGTGTTGAAGATAAACTGTTACAGGTAAAGTAGTGGATGTCAGCAATCTTTGGTTCTTCAGTCTGCATAGCAGGTTAGTGAGAGAAACTGCACCCGTCTCTGCAAAATAAAAACATTCAGGAGCTAAAATATATATACACCCCAACCAATGGCAGGAAGAAAAAAAATCAGCATAAATGGTCCTTCGGGCAAGTTAGGATTCAAAAGTACTTGCCAAAAGGTGAAACATATTGGTCCAATTAAATCTTCATGATCATTTACTCTAGGGGAAAGGTATACGTAAAAACATTGAGAAATTTTGCACTTGCCAATCGGGCAAGTAGTCAGTAATATTTACTTGCCCACAGACCAAATCTACTGGCCCCGGGTTTTTCAGTCATAACTTCCTTATTTGGTCATAACCTAATTTCATTATGTCCTTTACGACTAGTAGATTAAATTTACTATTTTCCCTTTTTAGGCACTGATTAATTTTTTTTGCTATATATAATTATTAAAATTTATAGTTTATTTTTCAGCAAAATTTCTCCAAAAGTACACAACAAATCAATTATGTAAAATGTATATGATTTGAAATCGAGTCTGGTTCCGCTTGTCAGTGTCATAATATTGTTTAAATGCATTTATCATCACCTTTTTTTACATGTGAATCTAAAATTGAAAAAAAATACAATGACAACTGAAACAGAAATGAAATATTTGTTTCATTTAGACGGATATTTATATACAATAACATTATAGTGGTCAACGCACTACACACTAACAGATAACACCCGTTAACTCCACACGTTTACAATATTGAACAAGTTAGTATAATGATCACTTCTGCACTGACGTTTGAAAAGAAATCCGCAATGGAGGCAGTAGCCTACCTGTTGGAGTTACGCCCCTTCACACGTGGTTCAGTTGTATACATATATTTCACAGACACTTGTTCTAAACTATAATTCGTAGTGTTGGGGGGTGGGTGGGGGGTTGCATTTGGGTGTTTTGGGGTAAATCGTCGTGCCCCTGCGGAAAAAGCCCTGTGTCGCGATCGTATCATAAAGTCATAGGCCTACCATCAATGGCATAATGATCATGGAAATCGTCACTTCTTTCGACAATAATACTGTATTTATTAAAAAAAACACGTAGAAAAAATCTGTTCTACATTTGCAAAGTGCATACCAGAACAATACAGAGCGACGATTTGTCTGATGGGCCCAGCAACTATCGGCATCATTTGGCAGCTTAATATTCGGCGGGGTTCAGAAAATAGCCTACATGGCGAGAGCTCCCAGGTCTTGACCCAATAATTACAGCCCGGTGCTGCCCGGTACTGCCCGGCACCGCCCGGTACTGCCCGGTGCTGCCCGGTACTGCCCGGGGAATATATATTGACCGCCCGGGCTTTTATTTATATCCAAACACTATTTAACCTATTATATATGGATAGATGGTAGCTTAATCAATAATATGGCAAAAAATGGTGAAAATATATTAATATTTGACAGAGTTATAGCTATGTGAAATTAGCGATCTCGCAACCTAGCGCTCGGGATGAGCCATAATCTTGTTATTTGCATTTATACGTCCGCCCGGGCTTTTATTTTTATCCAGACACAATTAAAACTATAATATATGGATAGATAATAGCTTTATCAATAATATGGTAAACAATTATGGAAAAATATCAATA